>NC_028354.1:19469958-19498024 GCF_000741045.1 Vigna radiata var. radiata | reverse complement strand
AATTTTATTTTTAATAAGCATTTTAAAAATAAAAGAGAAAAAAAAAACATAAATTATCTCTAACATCCCAAAATATAGCATAAAACTATATAATAGTCATGACACGTTTAATATAAAAGACCAGATAGAAAAGGGATTATAAAGTATAATTTATAGTTATTCAAAATAACCATAAATTTAAAACTTTATATACAATATACTTATATCAAAACTATATACAAGAATGATCATCTCAACCACAAAATAAAACAAAACTAAAATAGATAAATCTACTACTACTACAACAAGATATCGGAAACATCTCCACCAATAGCATGTTCAACTGACATCTCATCACCTTCTACTCACACCCACTAAATGATCATCCTCAAACCAAACCAAGTAAACATAATAACAAACACAAACAAAAGTAAAAGGGTAAGCTAAAATAAAAAAACATTACATCTGATAAGTTAAAACATTTCACATAATAATCATATAGATAATATAGATCAACTCAAACATCTTAGCATAAAAAGACCTAAATCGACTGTTCGGACTTAGAATGAATGTCGAACTATGGCAGGTTATGCACTTGTGGTGGTCACTACTGCTTTGCAAAGACTTTGTCAATTGAGTTTCACCCTACCACACATCACAAGGTTAGTCTGTATCACGTCATAGGCCATACTAGAAGTACCTAGACTAAGACCTCTTAGTACTCTCACCACATACATCAAACCTCTCTATATGAGAATGTATGACATAAAAACCTCCAAGATTGAACCACACCAAGAAATTTCACCTTGGAAGCAACTTTTTAAATCTTGAAATCATTGGAAACAATAAACATATGTTCACACCCTTTCACATTTGGATATCAACATATATCATCATCGATCATGCATCAAAGTACCATAAACAACCCAACAATGCATCACAAATAATTTAAAACATAAGTACTAAAATAAACAGGGTGACTGATGGGTAAATACAATGTAATTGCATTCGTTTCTTGGTTTAGGCAATTTGCATACATAATTGCATTAATTGAACGATTTCAACATGCATTATCTATGTTTCAAATCATACATTTGGGTTTTTGTGTTTTTTTTTTGTAGATTGTTGTTTATAAGTGTTAAAATCACAACTTGGAAAGAATTGATATTCAAGATGCAGAGTTGAAACCAGAAAGTTTCACAACCTAGCTGTGAATGTTTCCACAACCTATGAATTAGTCTCAAGAGAAACAAATTAAAAACCAACAAATTCAACAATTGAGTTGTGGTTTTTTTTCACAAATTGTAGATTTACTTTAGGAATTGTGAAATTGAAAACACAGAGAGCGCAAGCAGATTGTGGATTTTTCCATGAGTACTGAAATTTTTCAGAATAGTTACTAACCTCTCATAAATACCCTTCAAATCTCAACTTGGACACTTGCCCACACATTATAAAGTTCATTAAGACCTCTTATGCACTGAGCAACAATGAAAAACACTTTCCTAACTCAACTCAAGCCAACTTAACTACTTTAAACCACTCAAACTTAATTTTATGCCTCTCAACACGAATTTGTTGTAACTAACAGCTTTAACAAGTCTTAATAGACTTAACAATAGTCCCAAAACCATCACATTTATTCCATACCATCTTATTTAGAATCTCACTAATGAAAACTCTTGAAAATGAACAAAAAACCATACAAAACACACTCAAAAGGCTAACAACCAATTTTACATCAGAAATTTTTTAACACATGACTTAAACAAGTCTTAATCACCCCTTAGACCAATCCTAAAACACTGTATTTCCAACATAACCTTAATCTTAACTTTTTACCTGTTAAAACCCCCCCTTTTTAACCCAGAAACTACCTATTTCTTCTATTGAATATAAAACAAAGACTTATGAAAGTTTGACAACTCATATTTCATCGAATTTAGTATCTCAAATTCATCACACACTACATTTACATCGGAAATCACATTTCAACAGTTTTCACATCAATACATAAAATATAAAAACAACTCGACATACTATATTTCTCAATTCAATACAATTTCACAACTAAATCAATATTTTTTCATACAAACATTAACTATAACTTGTCTAACAAACAAAATCAAATAAAATTAGCTTCCCTTACCTCACAAGGAACAATCCGACTCTAACAACGCCTCATTGATTGCTTGAACCGTAAAGAATTTCTAGGCGAACATACAAAACACCAAATTAAATGTGGACACAACCCTTAAAACTCAAGATTAACCAAGAACGAATAGGAGAAACATGATCACACATGTAACAACCCTTATCTCTTCTAAAACCATATTAGGAACAAGAGAGTAAAAAGGAGTTGAAACTTATTTATTTTATAACAGAGATTGATTAACTAGAAAGATAGACTTTGTTGTCATGATTGATTAGGCGCCTTCTTATCGCCAAAGTCAGAATTCTTAGAAAGAAATTAGAAAAAACAAGGAACTTTTTTTAGAGTGATAACTTTTTGACAAGTATACCAAATCATTACAAGTAGTACAATGAATAAGTAAAGTATTGTTCTCCCAAGAAACTTGTGCAACACATGACAATTCTTCCTTTTACAACTCAATTAGACATCAAAATACACAAAACAACAGAAGAAAATCTTTTGGTATTTTATCAAACAGTTGGTGTGCTAGGAATTTGTTGGAATTGGGTTTCATGAATCATATGAATATAAAACTCTGTACAATATTTCATTATTTTATTCAAACATTTACATCAAGGCATACTAGTCCTAATCCTTTAGCAACTAGTTCTAAATTAATATATCAAATGCTAATCCCTTAGTCAATTTAACATACAATTTCCATTAAGTCTGATGCTAAGAATGACCAAGTTATTGAGTCTATCCCTAGATCCAAATCACTCAGGTGCTTTATCTATGTCCATGTTCAAAGTTACTTTTCAATAATTAGAGACAATCAAATAATGTTATATTTCCATACAATAATAGTAAATTCAAGAAAAAGCATATGAACGAACAATGATATATTGAATACGAAAATTACATTACAGTGAGTTCATTACTTTCAATCCCAAGGAAAGAAAAATTTAATTACTCCTAGTCATCTAGAACGTACACATTTGAAGCAATCCCTTGCAAAAAATGGTGTCTTGATAACTTGAAGTAGTCTCTTGAAGTTCTTAAGATGTTTTTGTTTCTTTCGGAACTTCTTTCAGGAGTTTCTGAGATGTTTTGTTTTGAACTTCAGGAGGCCATCTTCCTGAGATGTTGCCCTCTTGATTTAATTAATCTGCAACACACCTATCATGTGTTGTGCGAATTTTCTTTAACTGTTGTTTCTTTAACTGGTGTTATTCGCTTAGCGCACACGTGATGGTGCGCTGTGCAAATTTCTTCCTGCTAGCTTTGCGAATTTTAGCTTGTGCTTCGCGAGAAACATCTTACATTACTCCGCTTTGATGTATAAATTCATATACAATTTACTACACATTTTACTACTTCTAATTACAACTTTTCAATGAGGAATTACATGAATAATTACAACTCTGAACACGTTTGTAAGTGTAAAATCAGTATTTTTCACACTTATCATAGAGAAATAAAATGTATTTTAAACAAAGAGACAAGTTTAAGAAATTCTATTTATACTATTTAATTATTTTAAAATAAAATAATTAATGTCCTTATTTTAAAACACCCTTATTATCTTATTAATTCTTAATTATTAATGTGAATCTATTATACGTGTTAAAAGTAATATAATAAAATTTCCAGCAATGAAGATTGGTCTTCAATGTGAAAGTTTGAATGTGGCCTAATAAAAGTCTACGTTCATCTCAATAATTCAATTCTCAAACTTGTGTTTTTTCAAAACAATATTCTTTTCCCAATTTTGTTCCGCCACAAATCCCTAAGGTCACAGTGCTAAGTTATTACATCCCAGTTGTCCTAAATAAATAAACTAACTAAATTTTTATTTTATAAATAATTGGAACCCACATTGCTTTAACTAATTAATTAATTATTAATAATTAAGGACCTACCTTGTGGCTAACACACTGACACGTGTAACTTGTTTTTTTTGTCTTTGCGTCAAATTTTCAAACTTTTTAATAAACTAATAAATTCGTACGACTGATTAAACTTCATTTTTAAGCATTTTGTATTATTTCTTTGGTCTTTAGTGAAAAAAAAAAACAAAAAGATTTGATGTAATTATATAAAAACTTAATTTTTTAGTTATTCTTACCTTCGATGGAATTATTGCCCGTGATTAAAACTTAACTTTTAAGTATATAAAAAAAGTTTTTTGACAGAATAAAAAAATATTTAAATATATAGTTATTAACGCGCAACTTTGCTAATAAATATTAATATTAGTAATTAATAATTAACTTTAAAATCTAAACTAGTTGAATAGATTGCTTGTATTATATCCCGATCAATTAACGTCTCTTAATAGTTAATTTTATTTGGTGTGAATATATTAATATTAATATTAATATTAATTGGTAGTGGGAATCTGAATGAAGATAAAAGGGAAAAACGTGGCGAAGGAAAAAACGTGGCGAAGTTTTCCCCACGTCTCTACTAACCTTAATTACATAAATTTTTGGTTAAATTAATTATTGAATGCTGATGATGTAGATTGGTGGTGGGTCCCATTTTCGAATTGCTGTAGTTTCCTTAATTTCTCAAAACCATAGCATTCATTTTTGAATTCGCATTTGCGTCCTCATTCAGCGTGTAAACCATGCGCCACTGCGACTGCATGCTCTTCTGAACTCTCAACTATATAAATATACATATAATGCGCCGGCGGTGCGCATGGAGATAAGCTACGCATCGCCAAGTTTCTACGACCTCCCCGCCGCCGCCGCTGCTTCTACCATGCCGTCCTCCGCGACCGGAGCACGTCCTGTAAGGATTATTCCTCTTCAGCATCCGACCGCCACCTCGTCCTCGTCTCCGCCGGCGAACGTCGCCTTCGCGCGGTGGACCGCGAAGCTCAGGCGGATGACGTGGCTCGAGTGGCTCGAGTTCTTCTTCCCTTGCCTACGCTGGATTCGCATCTATAAATGGCGCGAGTATTTCCAGGTCGATCTCATGGCCGGAATCACCGTCGGTGTCATGCTCGTTCCTCAGGTAGTCGAGGAATGCTTGTTTTCTGTGTTATGAATTTTGAATTGCTAGCTCGCTGTGTAGTTTTGAGATAATCGATGTTTGTTTTTGTTAATTGTTGATGCAGTCGATGTCGTATGCAAAATTGGCTGGACTTGAACCGATATATGGACTCTGTAAGATTACTGAACTTCCGTGCTCTGGATGAATCTTTTGGATTGTTTATTTATGGTTAAGGACAATTCTGTGTTTAATTGTCTTCTGAATTTGCAGTGTTATAATTTTTTTTTTCCTGATATGATTTGGTTTAACTTTTGACTTTTCGGGTAAAGCAATTTTCCACATTATATTGCTAGAAGTTTAGAAGAGTGAAATTTGGTGTGACATTTAGAAGAGTCTTGTCTCTCATTGTTCTAAGCAACCATCCTGTTCTTGCCATTTTGAATGTCGATGGAATTCTATCCTTTCGCCCTCACCAGTTATCTGTTAGTTTAAAATTGTTTGTTCTACATTTTCATGATACTTCTATGTGCCATCTATGTTTTTCATCCTGAAATTTTGTGTAATGTCTGCTTATTAATGTTATTTCTCTTTGCAAGGAAGACTCTGGTTTTGTGCCTATATTTGTGTATGCCATATTCGGGTCTTCCCGCCAGCTTGCAGTAGGCCCAGTGGCATTGGTTTCCCTCTTGGTATCTAACGTGCTAAGTGGCATAGCTGACTCGTCCAGTGAATTATACACAGAGCTTGCAATATTACTGTCCCTTATGGTGGGGATACTGGAGTGTATAATGGGACTATTGAGGTATTCTCGCCATTGCTTATTTATCAATATAGATATACGTTCTTAACTTGGCTAGGAAACCTTGCATGAATTTTTCCGTTCTTTCTCTTTCACGCATCTAATACTCTAAATAGATATATAAGTCTATTTTGTTTGTTGTGTTCATGCATCTAGACATATAAATGTGATTAAATGATTACTTGGTATACCTATAGACATGCTTGCTTTAACGCAATGGTAAGATACTAGCTGACTGCTTTATAACAAGAGGAGAGATTGGACTCCAGTAGCAGTTATATGAATATGATTCTGCAGGCTAAGCACTAGGCATCGGGTCTGACTTTTTTATGAAAGGGTTTTAATCATAACCTATATATACTTATTTTGGGTATTTCAGGCTTGGATGGCTTATTCGTTTCATTAGCCATTCAGTGATTTCTGGCTTTACAACTTCTTCCGCTATTGTCATTGGTTTATCTCAAGCTAAGTACTTCTTGGGGTATGATGTAGACGGAAGTAGCAAGATCATTCCAGTAGTTAAGAGTATAATAGATGGAGCAGATAAGGTGTGTATTTTATTTGAAATTTGAATTATTCAGTGGAATTTTTTACCCAGGTGTTTATGGTTTGCTTCCAATTTTTATGGTAAAAAGTTGTGCCTAACGTACTGTTACAGAGAATTAATTCTTTTATTTTTAATTTTTAACCTTGGCTACATGAGTACTTGTACTTATAGATGCTGCTGATAAGTGAGAACTAAATCATGTAAGAAATCAACAAAATTAGGATTAAATTCGATGATAGTTAGATTTGTAGAGAAAATGGAATGATTATAACTAAAATCGTGATTCTAGGGACAACTTTGCATCTGCTTGGGTATGGTGAACTGTCCAGTACCTGTTGAATTGAAATTCTGGGTTTGATGGGGTTTTGGAGTCTGCCTAAAATAATTATATAATTGAAAATTAATTTGAGAAGAGGAAAAAAATAACTTAAGCTTAACATTTGAGGTTCCTTTAGCATCAATGTCAACCTGGAATTGATTGCAGCAAACAACCCAGAAGATTGTAATGTGCCAAAGAACTTATAGTTTAGCATTGCTGTCTCTGAACACATAAACGAAAATGGGTGCAAAACTAATTTCCAGTTACATCTAAACAATATAAACTATATTAAATTAATTAGCACATCCCTTTAATTTCCTAGAGTTTTCAAATATGTTTCTATAGTTTAAAATCTTTAATTGGGATCCCATTTCTTTATGTCCTTATTTTTATATGTTTAATTTCAATTCATCAAATTAGAATGCCCTTTTATGTCCATAACATGTCCTTTGTAATCAATATTCCATTTTGAACTTCAGCCTAACATCTAATCTATTAATATTTCATAATCACCATACGTCCATCTGTTTACATTTTTTTCCCCTAGTCATTATGCTGCTTTCGCTTATCAAACCCCTTCTTTAACAGAGCTGTTTTTGTTTTTCCTTTTTATAGTTTTCATGGCCACCTTTTGTGATGGGATCCATTATGCTTGCGATACTACTTGTCATGAAACATCTGGTATGAATCTATCTCTGATGTTTGGTAAAGTACTTATATTAGATATCGACATCCTTCTCATTGTATGGATGTTATACAACCAGGGAAAATCAAGGAAGTACTTGCGATTCTTGAGAGCTGCTGGTCCTCTTACAGCAGTAGTTCTGGGAACAATTTTTGCAAAAGTTTTTCATCCACCGTCAATTTCTTTGGTGAGTATCAAATATATAGCATGACTTTTGACTTCATGATGTACATAATTTATGACAAGGTTATGGTGATATGAATCTAGGCAAGCTACAAATGTAATAGATAAGGAATGAAGTTGCATGTGGGTAATATAAACTAGATTTAACTCTAATATACCAGAATTAAAACATTTTGTTATTGTACCCCTGTAATATCAAATTGAGAAAATTGGCTGAATTTCTGACATTTATTTTCTAGGAGAGAAACATGAACGGAAAAAGTAGTTTTTTCAATAAGCAAACAATTTTTTTATTGAAAAACAGGAGGCACAAACAATGTCTCGTCACCATTCGCGATTACACCATGACTTGGTTATGCAATGAACAAAAGATGTAGTTGATCACGTTGACTTAATTTTCTTGGTTTAGTGTAATCTCGATACATAGTGATCACGTGAATTTGTTTATATTGGATAGTGTCTTCTTTCATTTGAATGTCTTGAAGTCATGCTAGTATTCTTAATGGTTTACTTCTCTTGTTATTGTCACATATGAATGCTTTTGTAAATGAGAATTATGTATGCCTAAGTTCAGCAACTGACTAACATGTTTGATGAAGCTTATAGAATTAACAAATAGTGTGGTTTTTTAATTAGGTGGGAGATATACCTCAAGGCTTACCAAAATTTTCTGTTCCAAAAGCTTTTGAGTATGCACAGTCCTTAATTCCAACTGCTATTCTCATAACCGGTGTGGCTATACTGGTAAGTTTTCCTTTTTCTCCTCTATGGTTTAAAGAAAAATGCCATAAGAATGTTTTTCCAATTAAATTATTTTTCAACCTACAGGAATCAGTGGGAATTGCCAAGGCATTAGCAGCGAAGAATGGGTATGAGTTGGATTCAAATCAAGAGGTATATTTCTTTGCAAGATAGACTTAATGCTCCTACATCTTACTGGACAGGTCCAGAGTCCCCTCCCAAATGTTTATGCAAGAATCTAATATTTGAGTTAAAATACTTGACAACTAATTACCCTGATATTTTTGGACAGTTGTTTGGTCTTGGAGTTTCCAATGTTCTTGGTTCATTCTTTTCAGCATACCCCACCACAGGTAAGTATTCAATTGGACTCTGAAAAAAAAAAGAGTCTTTGTAGTTGGCTACTTTGCTTTTGATTCCAAAGCCTCGATTTAATTTCAACATTATGATTTTACTTGAAAGAGCTTATTCTTTACATGTAAAAGATATATCATATTAAAATATTTTCAATTTTTTGAATGAGTAATGCAGGATCCTTTTCAAGGTCAGCTGTAAATCATGAGAGTGGTGCAAAATCTGGGGTATCTGGGATTGTTTCAGGAATTATAATGATCTGTGCACTTATGTTTCTTACACCATTGTTTGAGTACATACCTCAGGTTTGTTTTCAAGTATTTATAGATCATTGATCTTGTTTGAAAAAGGTTTTCCCACGTGTTCAATGGAAGTTCTACTTTAGACATTTTACAAATGACTTATGTTGGTATTCTGATGTGTGCACACACGGGAAAAATCTTTACTGCAAATTCTTATTCTAGAAATACAAACAAGTATTTTATTTTGCTAGTAAAGATCTTTCCCATTCATAAATCAAGAATAAATCGATATGGCATTAAGGCTTGCAGAATGATTTAAATTCTAGGTCCATTTATTTAGTCTTGAAAATTAATGCTATAATACAACTAGTTTTATTGCTTTTTTTCGAAGTCTCCTATTTTTTTCTCATGAAAAAAACACAAACAGAATGTTTTGAGAACTTTGCTCTTTAAGTTTTAAACATACATAATTACTATAAATTTTAAACATATATTTTAATTGAAAGAACACTTTTCCTTTTAAAAGGATACCACTTTTTACCTTTTCTTTCTCTTATTTTCTAAATTTTGTTTATGTTATTTTCGTCTATCAATAGAATGTAAGATGCATTTTCTTTTCTGGAATGCTGATCATGAATTTTCTGGCTTCAACAATCCAGTGTACCCTTGCTGCTATTGTGATCTCTGCTGTGATAGGTCTGGTAAGAAATCCCCTTTATGCGCAACTATTAATTGTTCAGCATCCATGGGTATTTAGAAGTGATAGTTTTATTCAATATAGAAATAGTGGAAGAGGTGGCGTTACTGGTTTTATGCAGTAGAAAATGGAAAATATAATGTTGAAAATCAGAGGTTGACTCTATCCCTGTTCAAACTGTTATGAGAATGTTAGTCTTTGTTTGATAACATAGGTTTGGGTGGTTTCATATTGAAATCCAATTCACTGTATTGATGTGTTCATTTAGTTAGTGTTAATTCATATTATTGGTAGAAGAGAAATGTTATGTGTCCAACAATTAAGTGTATATTGAATATCTTAATGTCTAAACTAATTAAATTTATGGTTTATGCATTCAAGCAATGTAGAAAATATTTGTTTAGCTGCTATACCACTTTGGATGGTTAACTTGTTTGTCAACCGTACATTCTTAATTCTTGGCATAATTTTTCAGGTAGACTACGAGGAGGCCATTTTTTTGTGGCGTGTTGATAAGAAAGATTTTATTCTTTGGACCATTACTAGTACTACAACATTGTTCCTTGGTATTGAGATCGGTGTCCTTGTTGGGGTGAGTACACGTTGGATTTTTATTTTTGTTTGTTATGTTGTAATTGCATTATAATTTCAAAAAAATATTTTCTGAATTTTTTGTTAGAAACCTGTTCACATTTTGATGCATCTACTTACTGAGGTTGAAATATTTATCTGGTTATGCATATTCATTGAGGAGCTATGTTTGCTGGCTAAAACTTTAGTGATTTCTTTTCATACTGAGAAGAAGAAATGCTTATAGAATCATTTCTTTAGATACCGGATTCATTCAATTATAACTGATATCAAATTATTTTCTAGTATTGAACAGACATAAGTTGTATTTTCCACATTCTAAGATAACCACATTTCTCACTTTATAAGGTTTTTTTTATTGTAGGTTGGGGTTTCACTTGCTTTTGTCATTCATGAGTCAGCAAATCCACATATCGGTAAGTTGATTTGTATAGGTTCAGAAATTATGCATGCTCTTTGTTTGTTCCACACTTATATGATGTGTATAGAGTTGAATCACATTATAGATGCTAACTTGAGTGAATATCATGTCATGTCATTCATGGAATTTTTAATTTATAAAATTTCTTTCAAATGAGTACCTTGAACCTAAAATGATAAGTGACTAAAATTGGGTATTTATGCATGTGGGTACATAAATAAGAAAATAAAACATTTATGATCTTCGGAAATATACTTTTTTTTCTGATGAACAACAATATTGGTGAACCCGTTAGGTTTACCCTGAAAAATGCAAGAGATCGGTTACCAAACGATCATCATTAGCATAACTATTGAAAGACTGGAATCAAAGCTAAAAGTGCTAACAGCTAAAGACAGGAAAATAATTGCAAAATATGATAGCACCATTTGTTTTAGGTTGCAATGGACCAATCCTGAATTAAGGCATCTGGATTTGGTCATGTGTTTGAAATACTTCCCTTGTGACGTCAATCATTATTTTAATCAAATGCTATAAGGATTAAGGAGTGTATATCAATACACAATTACTGAAGCTATTTGAAATGTGATTGTTAAATAGGCATCTATGCATGCCTATAGTTTTTAAAATATAAAATTGTATGCCTTTCAACTTCAATATAACCAATAAAAATAAAATTTTCAATCTTTCATCTAAGACAAGAGTATATTTTTCAAAACTGGTATGTCTGCGCGTGTGTAAATATTGTAAGATATGTAACTATGCTGACATTATTGTTTGGTCTTCACTGCAGCTGTTTTGGGTCGTTTGCCAGGAACAACTGTTTATAGGAATGTTAAACAGTATCCTGAAGCATATAAATATAATGGAATTGTAATTGTTCGTGTTGATGCTCCAATTTATTTTGCAAACACGAGTTTCATAAAGGACAGGTAATGAGAAGTGAGTTGTAATTGACATTTTTTCAATCGAGAGCATACTTTAATTCATCTAGAGTTTTCTTATCAGGTTGCGTGAATATGAAGTTCATGTTGATAGTTCTAAAAGCCGTGGACCTGAGGTTGAAAGAATTTATTTTGTGATTCTTGAGATGGCACGTAAGTGTTCCTTGCCCTGTTCACAAAGAGGCATATAATGTATTATTAATGTGTTTAAGCTCTAAATAAGATATCATCTAATGGATAAAGTAATGTAATTATATAATTAACACTTGTGACACTAATGGTTAAAAACACGACTCATAAGTCGTTCAGTGTCGTGAGGTTATTAAAACATCTAAATGTAATTAACATTGACATATATGTCCAGTTGATGTTTTCGGCAGGTGTTGATCATTTCCATTATTTTTAAGTTCCCTGGAGTGTTGAATTACATTAACCACATTTTACTGAGTTTGTAAATGTTCTTTTGCACTATGGTTGCTCGCAACTAAATTATGAAAGGGATGATGATGATAACTCTGGCTCGTTCTTCTAATCTTAGCATGTGGTTATGAATGCAGCTGTGACCTACATAGACTCTAGTGCTGTTCAAGCTTTGAAAGACTTATATCAGGAGTACAAATTACGGGACGTTCAGGTAGAATAAGATTGTGAACTTTCAACCACTGTTGGAATGCTTAAAATTATCACCACAGGTCTACAGTGTTCCCACTTACTAATTTGAGCTTGCTCTTCTTGCAGATTGCAATATCCAATCCAAACCCAGAAGTTCTGCTCACCCTGTCAAAATCCGGTCTGGTGGAGTTGATAGGTAAAGAATGGTACTTTGTGAGAGTACATGATGCTGTTCAAGTTTGCTTGCAACATGTTCAAAGCTTGAAAGCTGGATCTGACAGTTCACTCACGCCACTTTCTTCATTAGAAGACAAACCAAGTTTGTTTGCTCGATTGTCGAAAGAGAGAGCGGAGAAGTTTCCAGCTACCGACTTAGAATCTGGTAATGGCAGGCCTCCACTCCCCAAGGACATAGATTCCCAGTTGGAGCCATTGTTGTCCAAAGAACGTTGAATTCTGCTCTGCGTCGTATGGTACCAATTGTATTTATCCATTCTTTAAAAAAATTAATAGCTTAAACCCGGTGTTATCAAGCTAATGTTAAAAAATAATGTGTAATATTTGATTGGCCGGTTGTTGTAAAATGTACTTAATGAGTTTTTAAGAATGGTTTTCTTATGTATCCCTAATTTGAAATTCTTGATATCTTAAGTTACCTAGGGAATGGATTTGGGGTATAGGTTCATTGAACACTTTAATGTCTTAAAAAGCTACATAAAGGCCAATTCTTTAACATCCTAACTACTATAATTAAACTTTGTTTAACAAATTACAACTCGAGTTTACCCTTTTAAGGTTTACTAATTCCCACAATCTCAACTCAACCAAAAGCACTTCCCATATAAGAATCGATTGACCATATAAAATAGCAGAGTATAGAATTGCACACATGTACATCAATTCTTTGACGTAAAACCTACAATTTAATTATAACATGACAGACTATTAATCTTAATGTATCTTGCACTTTTGCTGTTTCATAATCCCATCCGTCCATACAAACAAAAGAAATCCACAAGCTCAAAAGTCAACCAAACTTTTTAATAATATGGGAAGCACCGTAAGAGTTTTCAGTAAAAACAAGGACCTCAACTTTTTTTCCAAAACATTCACCTCCTTTCAGCCATTAAAATTAAGAGTAAACAGTGCTTACATTTTTATATTATGGCCTTTCAAATTTCCTAATTGCACTATACATTTTAATTTTATTTTCATGTCAATTTTTTCATTTTCTTTCCTTTAATTAGATAAATAAAGCAATGTACATAAACGCAAAAGCTAAAGTTTGATTAGTATTTCAAATGATCTTAAACAACTGAGTCACATAGCTTAAATTAATATACCATTTACACTAAATATAAAGACTAGAAATTACTGTATATAAAATAAAATTATAGACCCCATATTAATAGACGAATATCAGCTTTTGCTAAAAATATGCATCGACCATTGATCATTGCATAAATAAAATCATACACTAATTTAATCAATAAACAATTCAAAAAATACAGTGCATCCAAAACGATATATGTCCAGCTCAGAGTATACACCATATGGGGGCAGTCACAAGGCAACCGTTCTAAAGTGGTTGGCCAAATCAACTTAGTGATGAAAAAATGAAAAGCTCAGAGTCCCCACCCTTGTTTGGGATGGATGCTTAGCTTACATCTGAAGGCAATCAGACAAAATGGTCAGTTGGATACTCATGTTCATCTCCATTGTAGTCATAGTACAACCTTTCCCCCTTTGAGATATCTCTATTGGAAACTAAAAGAACTCGACATTCGCCTCCAACATCAAATCTCACGCATTTCAAGTTTTGTTTCTTTTTCCCTTCCCTACACCGAAATGGAAAACCCTTCATTAATTGTTGTTTCCAATCAAGTAATCACCTTATTTCATACACGTTATTATAATCTGTCTGTCTTAATTCCTTAATTTCATACTTTACAAAACACAAGCAAAAGTAACAAAAAAATATGAGGTGGAAAAAACTTACGGTGTATGGTTATTGATGCCATTAATGAAACGAGCTATATTGCTACGTTTGTCTGGACAGATCACAAGTGTCTTTGAAGGATCAGAAGCTGAAAGAAGTGTCATTATGCTATCTCCATCATCATTTTCCCTATTCTTTAAAAAATCTACATCTCCAACATATTCTGTAATTATGGTTAAATCTTTGATGGGTCTATCTGCTTCAACTGTAAAACTGCGCAAAGAGAAATTTAAACATCTGAGTATTTTTCTCTTGGAAATGGAAATTGAGATTGCTGTTGAATGATTATGCAATCTGTGTAACATGCTAATACATACCCTTCTAAAGGATCAAAAACAACCATGAGAGGTGGCCATTCTCCTCGTTCCATCATACTTTTGCACAAATTTAATGTCTCGGTATCTTCCTTTGACAATACCTGAGTAAAAAAGACAAAATCACAAGAGAATAAGCAGTCACATACTTAAAAAGGGAGAAACCACCACAAATGCTAAATGTAGGGTTTTACTATTTTACTTCTGCTCCATTCAGAGAAAAGTTCCAAATTGTGAAATAAATAGTCAATAAATGTCGATATACAAATGACTGAACAAAGCTTAGAGCAAGAACATGTTTTTTTTTTGTATTTCAGGATCTCTTTCATACAAAAGTGAACAAAAGGCATGTTTTGCATCTATTAGAACCATAAAATGCTTGTTTTTCCAATGATACTAACTCTATCTTCTCGATGTATAGGCAAAACCTGAACCTTAAAAATCACACAACAATATGTTATTCCATTCATAGAATGCTTAACTAAAAAACCACTCAACGCAAATAAAAAAAAAATATCTACTTTGCAGACAGTATCAGATAATGTGAGCAAAAAAATTAGGGCAATTGATCAGGAGTCAATCAAAATACCTGCATTCCACCACGCTCGAGAGCAGGGCAATTGGCAGACCTAGGTGCCATTCCAGGCATGTAAGTAAGCTTATTACTGAACTCTGCATTAGTTGTCGTCAATGCCGTTGCCAGTGATGCCATCTGCTCCAACCTCCTATTTGTATCCTCACTCGGCACGAATGGCAACAGTTTCCGTTTCTTCTTCAACATCACCAAGCTCCCACCTCGCTTTCGCTTCTTCGGCGTATCTAAAACCACCACACCAGTTTCAACTTTCAACCATAACACCTAACGCCTCAAAATTACAATACTAATAAATTCAAAAAATCATTTTGCCTCACCTTGATTCAATAGTGCCTCAAATTTACAATACTAATAAAAGACCATTTTGCCTCACCTTGATTCAACCGTGTCTCGGGAGAGCGTTGAATTCGAAAGAAATCGATTATTTTGGTCTGCACGAGGGGAAAAGCTGCAGATGAAAAAATAACAAAAACACTGTTAGATATTGGATAACAGAAAATAAAAACCCCAGATTGCATATGACCTAATTCAACCCTAAAACTAGTTTCTGAACTCATTGGAAGGATTAACCGATGTTGGATCTGGAATGAGAGAGAGAAATGAAGGTGATGCTTACACTTAGGCTTGTGGTTGGAGCAGGAACCACAGAACCAGGAGCCTTTGGGAACGGAAGTGAGGATGGGGCGGAGGCAGAAGAGGTGGTAACCTCGATCGCATTTGTCGCAGAGAAGCAACTTCGCCGGAGAGTGGCCGGAGCCGCATTCCTGGCAGAAAACGTCGTCGATTAGGGTGGAAGATGATTTGGGAGCGTGAGTTCTTCTCCGAGGGAGTGAAGAAGCCATTGATGCAAATGCAGGAACAAACTCTGAATTGATTTGAACTATAAAGGACAAACAACCTCTTTGGCGCCCTAATTTTGCTTAACGCGCCATGCTTGATCGCGCCACTCACAATTTTTCATTTTATTTAACTTTTGTTCTAACCCTTTTTTTCAATGTTTCCGAGAATAAATAAATAAAATTAAAAAAATTAAATTTATGATGAACGTTTTTGAATAAAAAAAAAAACATTTAAAGTTTTTTATTGGATTTTTAAAAGTTAACTAATAATAAGTACAGAAAAAAGTTGCAATAAATATTTTTATTTATTAACTTATCAATAGTTGAATATGTGAAAATAAAATCTAAACAACTTACATAAAATAATACTTTTTTAATAATTTGATTATTATCTTGTTGAATTAAGATTTAAAAATATTTCATTAATGTAAAAGCAGTGTGAACTCTCTTTCGGGATGAGATTTTAAGCTTAAAAACTCCTTTTTTTTCTCTCTATTTATGGAAAAGATAAGTACAAAATATTTTTCAAAAATAAGTTTTAAACAGATATAAAATAAAGAGTTTATTTTATCTAGTTGTTTTCAATCTTCTAATAAATTTTCAGATATTAAGAGGGGAACAAACTTTCAAGTTTCATTAATCATAAAGTATTTTAAATATTACATTTATGTCTCTAAGATATTTTATTTTAGTTGTTTTTTTTTTAACTTTTGTAAATATTTTTTACAAAACAGACATTTAAGTTTTATGATAACTTTGATAGCAGTATGTTATGTTCTCTTTATACTGATTTTTTTTCATATCAGCCTCTTGAATATATAATTTTTTTTTTATATAATACACTGGTTTTAAACTTGTATTTAGGGAAGGGTGAGTTGATATTGGTTTGTATGTTTATTAAAAGAAAAATAAAGATTGAAAAAAAAATAATAAATTTTTTTTAGGTTTATAATTAAGTTTTGAATTGATTCAACTTTTAAAAGAATTTATAGATCTAAAAAGTTAATATGTTGATAAAAAATACATTTTTTTAGTACATGAATAAACTCATCCAATCAATGCACGGACAAACTCATTCAATGTGTTATTGAATTCATTTAATCAATATATTGATACATTCATCTATTGCTTGTTTAGTATGTGAACAAACTTGTGTGATATATATGTATTGTTAGATTGGTCTAATCAGTACATTTATACTTGTTTAATCAATATACGGACACATTCGTATAATATGTGTTGGTATACTCGTTTGATAAATGTATATTCAGACTTGTATAATGTATATTAAAATACTTGTATAATTAGTGAGTGAACAAACACCTATAGTGTGTATTAGTAAACATGTCTAGTTTGTGTATGACATATCTGTCTAATGTATAATTTATATTTGTATAATTAAAGTATAGACATATTTGTCTCATCAATATATACATATGGTATATATATTGTCAAAGTGTTACTCTGTTACTATTATTACTATTTTAGCTTACATAGACTGTCAAACATTAAGAGTTCCCTTTAATACACAGAGGTTGCAACTTGGTGGCTTCGATTTCTTTTTAGGAGCTGGAGACTAATGAATAAACCCTGATCCGATCAACCTTAATGTTGTTGAGAATAACTACCAGTCATTCGGGACAAAGACGCACATCAAGTTTTGGACAGTCTTGTAATTATCGGTGAGGGGATTGAACTCGAATCCGACGTAGTTGAAAGCCAAGATTTTTGCGATGAGAACTTGTCTGATTTGGCGGGTGGCCAGTTGAGGATGGATAGGGCGGTGTTGTGGCAGCCGTTGTAGGAGGCCAGGATCTTGGTGGTGGGGGAAACGATGTGGGAAAGATGAGATTCATGGATGAGGTCGTGATGAGTCCGATAATGCAGGTATAGAAGGGTTTGAAATGTTTATTTTAAAATTTCTTTAATAAAAACCGGTTAAATATATGTTTTAGTCCTCGTATTTGTTCTCCATTCTCAATTAGGTCCTCATGTTTTTTTTTGTCCCAATTGCATCCTAATATTTGTAAATTGGAGGCAATTAAGTCCTCTCCGTTAACTTGCCACTAACATCGTAGGCCAATTGAAAGGGCTTAATTGCCTCCAATTTACAAATATTAGGATGCAATTGGGACAAAAAAAACCGGAAAGGACTTAATTCCTCAAATTTACAAATATTAGGATGCAATTAGGACAAAAAAAACATGAGGACCTAATTGAGAATGGAGAACAAATATGAGGACTAAAACATATATTTAACCATAAAAACCACGTGTACAAGCCATATCTCAGAAAAAACCTCACAGGTAAGCAAAAGTTAACACCGTTAACTTCATTTTACAGTAGAGGTCCAATTCATTCAATTTTCCAATATTAAGGACTTAATTGACAAAACTTAAAAGACGGGATGTAATCGGGATAAAATCACGAAAAGAAGAAGCTTCGAATGGGTTTAACAAAAAAAATAAAAATAAAAATACGCTAGTGTCTCGGTTACCTAAGAATCTAGACAAAATCCTACTCCTTTTTGTTTCATATGCTTCGGTTGCAAAAACAATTCTTTATATGTAAAAATAACCGTTATGGTTTTCTCTTACTGCATTATTAAAAAACTTTATGAAATAAAATTCTTACAAAATTTATTACTATTTTCAATATATAAACCTATTTTATAGAAGCAAACACTGAATTTTATTATTTATTAAACCAAATTCAGCACCAATAGCTATAAAGATATTTTGAATTTTACATTCTCAAATAGAAAACTAACTAAAAATTCAATGTGATGAAAAAAAAAAAAAAAAAGAAGCAATAATTGTAAGACGAAAAGTAGACAATGCACTAACATCACACACACGCGTACCTCGAATTCAATGTTGCGACCTTTTTCTCTGGGGTTAGTATGGGATTTTAACTTGTAATGTATAGGAGAAGGAAAAATGCTTATTTAGTATGATTGAAATTTATAAATGAATAATGTTTATTCAATACTATGATATATTTTAATTTACAATAAATAATTTATAATATGATAGTGGATGATGTTTTATAAGATAAGAGATATATCTGAAAATATATCCAAAGATTTTTTTAAAGAAAAAGCATTGACCAAAAAATAATTCCACAAAATCACACTTATAGTCAAATATTATAGTTTTCAACTCTTGTGTTTGGTGATTTGATGTAGACCTATAATGCTTATAAATTAAAAAGTGAATTGGCATCTTCATTAACTTTTATCATGGAATTTTCTGACCTATGCGTTTGGAATTTTCTTAAGACTGATTTTTCAAATTTATGTGAAATTATGTCTCTTGTAGCTAGCAAAGATAAAAAATATGTCAAAGTATTATTAATTACTTTTCAATCGCTCCACTACTTTTTTTTTAGAAAGCAACTTTATTATTATTAATCAAAAGCGTATTAACAAAACACATGCAAAAGTATCAATTAAGAAAAACTAATATATATTATAACAGATAATGATAGGTTAACACTGTTATTTTGATACAATATACATATTATTTTTATTAGATTTAGAATAAGTTAATAATAAAAAATAAATAATGTATTAATAAAACAAAAATAAGTATATTCAGTTGGAAGTACGATATTAACTACAGATAAGACCGATTTATAATATATAAGTGAGTTTAAATCTCATCTTACAATTCGATTTTGTGAGATTGAGTTAGAGTTAAAGTTCAGTTCTTAACATAGTATTGGAACCTTAACATGATATTGGAACTATTTTAAGAACCTATCATATAACTATATTTGTTATTTGTTGAATATGTTATTCCAACTCCTATCAAATCCTTATCGGATTATTCAAGATGAACTTATAAGTTAGGTTTAAAGTTCATTTCTTAATATATTCTACCAAAATATTATTAAAAAAATTTATCAAAATATCTTTCATAACACCAATATTAATGTAACATGTTTTTCTTTATTTATTGTTATTTAAAAAAAATTAATTTTGATACACATAATTATTTTTTATATTACTAATTTTTTTACTTTTTACTTTTACTTTTATTAAAAAATATAAAAGTTTATTCTTTTATATTAATTTTATCTTTGTATTAAACGTTAAATGAATATAAGTATATTATTCTATTATTATTTTTTATAAAAATATAAAAATATAGTCTTTTATAATTATTTAACATATTAAAGAAATGTAAAAGTGTGTTCTTTTTCAAACATATATGTTTGAGATTAAAGTGATGTTTTTGTTTGCTCCAATTACTTTGAAAAAAACAACACATTATAGATTGGAGGATTTTGACAATATTTTTTTATAATATTTTTTTATAATAAAATAAGTATTGTTTTCGTCTATTTAAATTTAAATTTAAAAAACATTTAAAACAGATTAATAACTATCATGTGTTTTAAAAAAGTGTTAAAAAAATACTTTTTCTTAGGAATTCAAAGCACACGAACACCAGCTACCCCGAAGTGGATATAATCACTTCTAATCCCACCTACCCACTCTGCTTCTTCAAACTTTCCATGGCTATAAAAGGATCACTCTGTCACCCTTTCTCTAACATCATCAAACTAACCAAACCCAATTCATCATTCTTCTCCAAATGGCCGCCACCACAATCCCCCAAGTCACTCTCAACTCTTCCTCCGGCCACCGCAAGATGCCGGTCATCGGCCTCGGCACCGCGCCGGAAGCCACCAGCACCGTCACCACAAAAGATGCCGTTCTCGAGGCCATCAAGCAGGGCTACCGACACTTCGATGCTGCTTCTGCCTATGGCGTCGAACAGTCTGTGGGAGAAGCCATAGCAGAAGCTCTTAAACTTGGACTCATTCAATCCAGAGACGAACTCTTCGTCACTTCCAAACTGTGGGTCACCGATAACCATGCACATACCATTGTTCCAGCTCTCCAGAAATCTCTCAGGTCAACACACTTTCCAATTCACACCACTTCTTTACGTAAAATATTTCTTTCTTTACTTTCCCAAGCTGTCAAAATTTCAACTTTGTAATAGTTTCCATGTTTGTTTTTCATGCAGGACTCTTCAACTGGAGTACTTGGATCTCTACCTCATCCACTGGCCCATTGCTACCAAGCCTGGGAAAGTTGTCTACCCCATTGAAGTATCAGAGATAGTGGAGTTTGACTTGAAGGGTGTGTGGGAATCCATGGAAGAATGCCAGAAACTTGGTCTCACCAAAGCCATTGGAGTCAGCAACTTCTCCATCAGCAGGCTTGAAAAATTGCTCTCTTTTGCTACCATTCCTCCTGCAGTGAATCAAGTAATTGATTTAACAAACAATAATTAAGTTAACAGTATATAAATTAGTTTAATCAGCATTGAACTAAACCTTGAACAATCGTAAACAGGTTGAAGTTAACCTTGGGTGGCAACAGCAGCAACTGAGAGAATTCTGCAAGGAAAAGGGTATCACTGTGACTGCTTTTTCACCCCTGAGGAAGGGTGCTAGCAGGGGTGCTAATCTTGTGATGGACAATGATATACTCAAAGAATTGTCTGATGCTCATGGCAAAACCGTTGCTCAGGTAGACACTGATTAAATTCTTCTCAATAGTATATATGAGTTTTTGTGTTCAGAAAACTGATGTGAAAAATTTGTAGATTTGTCTTCGATGGCTGTACGAACAAGATCTAACCTTTGTGGTGAAGAGCTACGACAAAGATAGGATGAAGCAGAACTTGGGGATTTTCGATTGGTCGTTGACTGAGGATGATTACAAGAAGATAGCCGAAATCCATCAAGACAGACTCATCAAAGGACCAACCAAACCTCTTCTTGATGATCTTTGGGAATGATTACAAGAAGAATGCCAGTGTTTTCTTGTTACTTTCTCTGAGAAAATAAAGCATTTGTCATCATTTTGTTGATCGTAATAATTAGTCAACTTCTTGTTGTTTTTGTGTGCTATTTTTCTTATTCGAGAAAGTTTATAATATATAAATTAAAATAAATCTTATCCTTTTTTATAATAACTAACATGTTTTATTTCTATAATAAGATAATAATAAATTTATTACTGTTTCGGAGGTGGGATTGATAATGACAATTAATTCATTCTTTTAGGTTAATCTTCTAAGTCGTCTATAGTTTTCACTACTTATTTTTATTTCTAAATTTTCAAATTTTTAGTTGAACGGGTGACTACTGTATTTTTATGGTCAAGTAAGTTATATGTGTTTTATTGATAATATAGTAAAGTTTTAAATTTATAATAAAGATAATATATTTATAAGTTTCGAAATTTACTTTTAATTATAATTGACTTAATTATGGTCTGAATAGACTCAAAAATTAATAAATATCTTTTATTCGTAAATATGTTGGATTTTCAATGCTAATGCTTAACAGTAGAACCATTGATCCACTTATTGAAAAGTTGTCTAATTTATAACTTTTTGAGATTGAAAAATGTCTTTCAAACAGTTAATCGATATCCGACCAATCATATCATAGAATTATGAAAATTAATATATTAGGATAAAATAACATAATTAATATTCAACTGGAAAGTTAAGAAAAACATGTTTGATACTAATAACTTATTATTCCAATTCAACTTTCTTGTGTTGTTTTTGGAGTGTTGACAATTACAAGGTTATTATGTTGTTAATGGTCGAACTAAAAGCTAAGATGTTTTAGATGTTTTACTATAAAAGGAAGGACATTATTGATGACCATGATTCCTTAGAAACAACTAAATTCCGTGAGTAATGTCATATTACTGACGAATTAGCGACAATCATATATCTGTCGATAAATTTGTTGCCGATAACTATTACCGACGACCTTTTCCTTTAGTAATTATCGAATGATAGAGGACGTCGATAATTACCGAAGGGTAACAGTGGTACCGAAGGGTAAATGTCGTCGGTAATTATCAAACATAATGGTGTTAAACTTGTATTTATTATCCAACTACACAAACCTTATATAAGATTTTTACAGTAAAGACAGACCTGATGTGAACACTCGATTTCGTCCAGATTGACTAAATAATAAATCTCTTTTTATTTTTGTCTTATCTTACTTTATTTTCTTTTATTTTCTTTTTATTTTATTTTTATTTTACTATTTTGTATTTGATTTATTTTTTATAAAAAAAGGAAAGAAAAAGAAAAGAAGGAAGGAAGAAAAAAAAAGGAGAAGTAAAAGAGGTGAAAGAAAGCGAAAAATAGAAAGAGAAAAGGAAAAGAAAACAAAACGAAAAAAAGTCAAAAAAAAAAGGAAAGAAAGCAAAGAAAAAAAAAACAAGATGAAAAGAAAAAAGCTACCACATCAAAAAAATGCTGCCTATTCTATTATATAAAAAACGAAAAGCAAAAGTAACAATAAAAGGGTGCTTAATCCTGTACCTCCAAACATTTCATTCTACACCTCTAATTTTTTATAATACTTCTAATTAATTAGATGATTATTTATTAACTTTATTTTTATTGACTATTTCTCTTTCCAACATTGACTATGTCTTGTACCCTTACACTCCTTTCATTTTTATTAAGAAATTTTACACCCCAGCATCCCATTTTGAATTGCTCTGATGATCTTTTCTCCTCTTAATATCTTTTGAATCCATTCCATTTGATATAAATTTAAACATATAAATTTATTAAAATTAATAAAAATAATTTAGAAAAAATAAAAAACCGAACATATGCCTATCGGATATAAGAATATGATTATACATGTATCGGCTATGGATATCCGACATCTTCATTCTTGGATGTCCATATCCGATTTATGTTTAATATTTTTTACGTAAAAGTTTTATTATGTTACTTATATAATTGTTTTATTAGTATAATTATATTTAAAATTATAAATCAATTTTTATGAATTTATAATTTAATTAAACAATATATAATTATTAAAAAATATTTTTTATGAAATTTTTTAGATTTAATATAAATATTTAAAAAATTTAAAGTTGTGAAGATTTAAATTGGATATAACTCACAATACCATGTATAATGCATTACATCCTATATAAGGTTAATAATTTTCTTCTTTCATTCTTTCATTTGATTTTACGATGTGTGAGGGTTGTTATAAAAACAGTATATCACAAAATAAAACATTGTTGCTCCACAATCTTAGGTTTTGTTGTAGATTCAAATGGTGATGATATGTTATAAGACGTTAGATGCAAATACCCTCCTTCACAAGTTTGAGGACGTTGCGCGCAAGTTTTCAGTTGTTGTTTGCTGGGTTTTGAACCCACCTCCTCTCTATAAATAGAGTCTCATTCTCTTTCGAAAGAGAACACACACATCTCTTCACTCATTCTCTCTTTTTATCTAATTTTTGTTTTACTCATCTTTAATCCTAGGTTATTTATTATTATAGTTTCTAGTTAGTTTTGAGATCTTAAAAAAATTTGAGAATTTCTTATTATATTTTAGAAGACTTCCATAATACACTCTGCAAATAATTTTATGTAATAACTCATTATTAGATAGTTCGATGAATACCTTAAACTATCAAAACATTTTTGTGACTCAAATTAGAGTATATATGGAAAAAATACGTATTACGTAATTGAATCAATACTCTAATATTTGTAGATACTTTATGTTTCGGATGGAAAGCCTGAGACAAAGTCACGACCTCCTGGAAACGACATCAATGCACACTTTCTCTCGATCTCGTAACGATTATGGACCTTTGCCTCTCTTACGTATCGGCTACTACCTGCAGGTTAGCACTCCGACGCTCAAGTTAGCAGGGTAATAGCTCGAATACAGTAACACTTAGTTAAAAATCCAACCCTTTACCTGACATTCTACCTTCCTATTTATAGGCGTGTGTCTTTGGATATGGGCTGCAACTGCCTATGTGTAGTGGGCCATGATCCCTTACACTTCGCTGTCAGCGCAACCACTGTTAACTTCCTCCTAGTCTTCAGCGAAACTGCTGGTAACTTCCTCCTAGTCATCAGCGAAACTGCAGGCTGCAGGCCTTAATATCTCGCCGAGACCTTCGCCCCACTCCTTACTTCTCAGCGTATTATTATGCCAACTTAACATGATATATCCCGAACAGGGCTTCGGTCTTCCCGATCACCCTACCGGCTCACCCGAACAACCCGACCTCTTCAGTCATAATGCTATTCATCTTTTTATGCTTTGCTCAACCTAATTCCATCAACAATTCTCCCGACCGCACTGCCGGTGCACCCGATCATCTAAATGTATCTCATCTCCTCAATACACATAAGTCCCCCGAGCCCCAAGCGTTCGCAGTACGCGAAGGGGTTTGTATATGCCATTTCCCGCCACTTATATAATTTGAAATTTGGAGTGATGAGAGCCACACGATGAGCAGAGCTTGAATGGTTCAGATGCACTGTGGAGGTTTACACCTAGAAATCTGAAACGCCACGTTATCTGCATCGTTAGATGTTACCTTCGTGAACGGTTGCGATGAGGTACCGAAACCGCTTTATGCGGCTATAAATAGGGGGGTGGTCCCTTGCCATTTGTCTGCTTCTGAGATTTGCTGCTAGCGCCCCCCGATCAGTCAACTCGCCAGCTCGGTCGTCTGTCCAGGTACATGTCTCTATCATCTCAGTCATCCAGTAGGTCTAGGAGGGAAGGGCGGGGGTATGATGATGANGGGGAAGGCACTTCATCATCATCCGGTTCTTCTTCGGCTACTTCGTCCNGNTCGTCCGGGAACGAGGTGGCTTTTAACTATGACAATTCTCGCATGTGGACTTCTGTGCTTCCCCCACCCATAGTGCGGGGATACGATTGGGCACCCCATGAAGTTAAGAATTATGTCCCGTACTTTATATCGACTGCATCTATTAGGCATTTGCTAGAAAAGATAAATGTGTTAGCCACTGTTAGAGATATAGATGATTATACCTTTGTCGTCTGCCGAACGAATGAAAGAGCCTGTCATGGTCGGGAAGGCTATGCCCTTGACTTTTTCTATGTATATATCGCTTTGTTTCGTGATCTAGGAGTCAGGTTACCCTTTTCAGAGTTTCAGATGGGAGTGTTAAGGGAATTGAATATTTGCCCCGTTCAGCTACACCCGAATGGGTGGGCTATGATGCAAGCGTTCAGCGTACTATGCGCTGGCTTAGTACTTACACCGACTCCCAAATCATTCCTNTACTTCTTCCGTGCCTTACCCAACCCTAACCGATCTTGGGTATCATTNATTCCGGCCAAAGATAAACAATTGTTTGCTCCCTTCAATTCTTNTTATAAAGAATTTAAGTCTAACTTTTGTAAAGTTGCCATCCGAGACTCTGGTCGGCCAAAGTATTTTTTCAACGATGGCCAACCAAAATTTCCTTTATATTGGACCGAACACCCCAATCGAATCGATTCTTGGCCTAAGACAGATATGACCGAAGCCGAGCTGGACGTCATAAGCCAAGTTGACTTATTACCAAGAAAGACTTCCTCGCGTAGATTAATTGAACTGATCGGGACAGATGATGACACTTTAAGATCTAAAGTATTCGGTAAGATCCTGTACTTTTTCTGTAACCGAACGGTAATTATTAACTTGTCTAAATTGTCTCTTGTGTTGCAGATTGTTTTAGTGGAATGGAACAACATGAAGCCTTCGCACGCCTGATGGCTAGAAAAAAGAAATTAGTGAAAGCTGGTGAAGGTACTTCCTCGGCCTCTCCTGCCGCATCGGTCGGTGGAGCCTCTCCAATTGTTAATCTTGAGGCTAGTGAGGATGTGAAGGTAGTTCAACCTCCTCCCAAGAGAACGAAACAAAAGAGGAAAAACACTGAGAAAACTCCTTCTCCGCCAAAGAGACAAAAGGTGAAGGGTCCCTTGCTGACCGGTCCCTTAGACCCAAAGGTGCATGTAGCCGATCGGGTGCAGTTCAACTTGTCCCCTGAGGAACGAGCTCCCTTCAAAAATATGACTCCAAGTGAGGCATATAACATGGGATATGAGCTGATGATGCGGGCAGGCGTTTGCATGAACTATGCCGCTGGTACCACCAAACCTTTGTTGGTGGTGGAATTGGAAGCTGCCAACCAGCAAGTGGTTGACTTGAAGAAGGACAACGCTGCCTTGACCGCCCGGGTGGAAGAGATGACCAAGGCTGCTGAGGATGCTAAGACTAAAGCTAAGGCTGCTCTAGACGCCTCTCAAAAGAAAGTGGCTTCCCTGCAATCTTCGGTTGAAACTTTGCAAACTGACCTTGATAAGGCTAAGTCCGTCAATGCTGAACTATTGAAGGATAAAGTGAGTGCCCTTGCTGAACGAGACATTCTGCTGAAAGAAAAATTGGCCCTCGAGGATCAGGTGTGTCAAGAACGGGAGCTTGGATTTCAGCAAGGTATAGGGCAGTGTCACTATTTTTATAACACTCCCCTCGAGGATCCAAATTTCGATATTATGAAGCTATTCGTGGATGGGAAGTTGATTGACCTTGGGGGTTCGGTTTCACCCGCCGCTGAGGAAACATCTCCTATTCCAACCACTGCTGCACCTACTGATACTACACCACCTTGATGACAGTTATTCAATGTACTTAATATTTTGTGATGAACTTGTTTATGGTTGCTTTGACTGGACCTTGTATCCTTCATGTTTGCTGTTAGTACTTTCCGTTCGGTAGTAGAACAATTATGTACGCCATTGCTTTCGCATGAAACTTTGACTTGTGTTGCCGTATGATTCTGGTTTCTTTTTACTTTAAAGTTTATTGGCTAACTTGGAACCATTCCTCTCACCTTGTCGCCTGACGAAAAATTAGACTCACAATTTCCAAACTTTTGACGCTAATTATGTGATTTTAACGTGATCGCTCCTGACCTTTACACGATCGGGAATCAATTTTCTGATTTCCCCTCTGTGAAGTTAACTATTTAACTTCAAACCGATCATTCCTGCCTATCACCCGATCGAAAATCGATTTTCTGATTTCTAATCTATGAAGTTAATTATCTAACTTCAAATCGATAAATCTTGCCTATCACCCGATCGGAAATCAATTTTCTGATTTCCAATTAACGAAGTTAATTTTCTAACTTCAAACCGGTCATTCCTGCCTATCACCCGATC
>NC_028354.1:19389797-19469653 GCF_000741045.1 Vigna radiata var. radiata | reverse complement strand
CCAATCTTCGAAGTTACTTATCTAACTTCAAACCGATCCCTCCTGTTCCTCACGCGATTGGAAATCAATTTTCTGATTTCCAATCTTCGAAGTTAATTATCTAACTTCAAACCGATCCCTCCTGCTCCTCACCCGATTGGAAATCAATTTTCTGATTTCCAATCTTTGAAGTTACTTATCTAACTTCAAACCGATCCCTCCTGTTCCTCACCCGATTGGAAATTAATTTTCTGATTTCCAATCTTTGCACAAAGTTACGCATGATAAGAATGATTTGACATAGTTGGCAAAACTGCATTTATTCGAAGTCGTTGTAAATGGGAACATTACATTATAATCAACTAAAATAAAACTTTAAATGTGAAATATTCCATGTATTAGGAATGGGTTTTCCATCTAAACACTCCAATCGGTATGCACCATTTTCCAAATTCTCCTTTATTCTGAATGGGCCTTCCCAGTTGGCCGACAACTTCCCGTGCATGGGATTTCTCCTTGCTTCACCCGTTCGTCTCCACACCAAGTCTCCCTCTACAAACTGTCGTGGCTTAACCTTGGTATTGTAGCGTCGAGCCACGAGTCTTTTAGCCGTTCGGGTAATGTGTCCAGATTACTTCTGAGATGCTATTCATTTTCATTCATGTCAGTAATATTTCTTCGGAGCGTACTTTCCCCGACCTCCACTGGTAACATTGCGTCTGACCCATAGGTGAGATTAAATGGTGACTCTCCAGTTGCACTGTGCGGGGAGCATCGGTAACCCCACAGTATCTGCTGTAACTCATCTGCCCATGTGCCTTTGGCGTCCCCTAGTTTCTTCTTTAGCTCTTGGATGATGATTTTATTCATAGCTTCCGCTTGACCGTTCGTCTGCGGGTGCTCTACCGAACTGGTTAAAGGCGTGATCCCCAACTCCTTATAAAACGCTACCAGCTTTTTGTCGATGAACTGCCGGCCATTATCAGTGATGATGTACTTTGGCAAGCCGAACCTGCAGATCAATCGCCATACAAACTTTTGTACCTGGGAAGCTGATATTTTGGCTAAAGGCTCAGCTTCCACCCACTTAGTAAAATAATCGATAGCGACTAACAGAAATTTAAACTGCGAACGACCGGTCGGGAATGGACCAACTATGTCCATTCCCCACTGCGCGAAAGGCCATGGCGATACTATGATTGACAATGCAGCAGCTGGCGTATGAATAAGGTTCCCGTGCTTCTGACAAGCCAAGCATCTGGCCACAAAGTCTTGACAATCCTTTTCCATTGTTGGCCAATAGAATCCTGCCCTCAAGGCCCGAGCTCTTAATGAGCGCCCGCCACCATGTCTGCCGCATATCCCCTCATGAAGCTCTCGCATTACATAATCGGACTCGTCCTTGGATATACATTTTAACATCGGCGTGACGTATCCCCTTCGGTATAACTCTTCTCCCACCATGATGTACCTTGCGACCTGTTTCAGTTGCTCCGATCGGAGGTTTGCTCCTGCCTCTTGCTGTTGGATTAACAAAACAATTTCTCTTCTCCAGTCGTCCCGTTCGGCAATAGAATAGACTTGTAAGCATTCAACTGTTGGCTTGAAAACTACCTGGCGAACTAATGAAGACAATTGTCCTTTCTCCTTACCGGTCGACANTTTCGATAAACGGTCGGCTCTTTGATTTTCATTCCTAGGTATGTGATTCACCTCGATGTTATCGAAATGTACGAATAGTTGCTTGACCCTATGGAAATACTTGAGTAGTTGGTCATCTTTAATCTGGAAAGTCCCGTTCAGGTGACCTGCTACCAATTGGGAGTCTGTTTTGCAACATAGTATTTTAACCCCTAAATCTCGAGCTAACTCAAGACCGGCTATCAAGGCCTCGTACTCAGCCTGATTATTGCTAGCCTTAAACTGGAAGATCAGGGCCTGCTCGATAACGATGCCGTCTAGACCTTCTAAGACAATACCCGCTCCTCCTCCTCGCTGACCCGACGATCCGTCTACGTACAATATCCACGAACAGCGATGTGACATTCGTCTTGGCAACTCAGCCACAAAATCAGCTAGATGTTGCCCTTTAACGGATCCCCGTGGTTCGTACTTCAAACCGAACTCTGAGAGTTCAATAGACCAACCGATCATCCTGCCTGCTAGATCAGGTTTACGCAGAATTTTAGAAATAGGATAGTCCGTTCGGACAATTACTTGATTTCCCTACAGATAGGGGCGAAGCCTTCGGGTGGCAATTACAAGTGCCAGGACTATCTTTTCGAGTTGCTAATATCTGGTTTCCGGTTCTTTTAACACACGACTGATGAAATAAATTGGTCGAAATTCTGGAACTTCTTGTATTAACGCTGCACTGACTGCTTCCTCACCGACCGCCAGAAATAAATGCAAATCGTGGCCATAGTCTGGGCGCCTCATAACCGGAGGGTTAGTGAGAATCTGCTTCACTTCTTNGAAAGCTGTCTCGCACTGGTCGTCCCAATCCACTTGCTTCTGTTTTTTCATTTGCTTTAAGATAGGCTGGATACGGTCGGCTAATTTGGGTATAAATCTGGATAGCGAGGTAAGTCTCCCGACCAACCGTTGTACCTCCTTCAAACTGTTTGGNCTTCTCATGTCTAANATAGCCCGACATTTCTCTGGGTTGGCCTCTATGCCNCGTGCGGTGAGCATGAAGCCCAAAAATTTCCCTGCAGATACTCCAAATGTACATTTGAGAGGGTTTAACCTCATCCCGAACTTCCGTACCTGATTTAAGACTTCTGCCAAATGTTGCAAGTGTTCATCTACCGATCGGCTCCTTACAACCATATCGTCCACGTATACTTCCATGCATCTTCCTATTTGATGCTGAAAAACCTTATCCATAAGTCGTTGATATGTTGCTCCTGCATTTTTTAGGCCAAACGGCATAACTTCATAACAGTAATTGGAACGTTCCGTTATGAAGGCGGTTTTGTCCTGATCGGGTTGGTACATGGGGATTTGATTATATCCCGAATAAGCATCTAAAAAGCTCAAGATTTCATACCCTGAGACACCATCAACCAGCCCGTCGATACTTGGAAGTGGATATGTATCTTTCGGGCATGCTTTATTAAGATCAGTGAAATCTGTGCACATTCTCCATTTTCCGTTCGGCTTCTTTACCATTACCACGTTTGACAACCATGTGGTATATTTGACCTCACGTATAAAACCAGCTTCCAACAACTTTTTTACCTCCTCTTCTACCGCCCTTCTCTTTTCATTGCCCAACCTACGCTTCTTTTGGGCAACCGGTCGGGCGTCCCTGAATAATGAGAGTTTGTGAGATATTATATCAGGATGAATGCCTGGCATATCCGCTGCCTGCCAGGCAAATAAGTCTTTGTTTTTTAGCAAAAGTGTTTCTATCGACATCGCCTGATCGGTAGTAAGATTACGCCCCAGTGTGGTACATTGATCTTCTTGCTGTCCGATAACAAAAGGACGTGTGTCTCCTAGGGGTTCTACCCGATCATCGAACTGAGTTCTAGGATCCAGTTCCATCATGGCGACCTCAGATCGGTTGTTTGGGAAGTTTGTGATCCTGGGTTTTATTTTCAGACCCGCCGCATAGCATTCACGTGTCATCTTCTGATCGGCCCGAACGGTTGATATCTTTCCGTCATCTGCGGGATATTTTAAAGTTAGGTGTGGGGTTGAGACAATAGCCCCGAACATGTTTAAGCACGGTCTTCCCAATAGAACATTATAAGATGTGTCGGCTTCTACTAGCAGGAACCGAACCTTCATCTCTTTAGCGTCCCTGTCGGCTCCCAAACTGGTCCTCAGATCGACCTACCCCCTTGTATCCACTCTCTCTCCCGCAAATCCTACAATTTGCTCATGGAAAGGCAAAATTGCATCCTCCGATATGTCCATTTGCTTGAAGGTCTTCCAATATAATATGTTGGCCGAACTACCTTGATCTATTAAGACTTTACTCACCTTGTACCTGGCGATCATTGCTGTTATCACCATCGGGTCATCTTGCTCTAAGTCAGGTGCATGGAAATCATCATCAGAAAAAGTGATGGCGGGCATAGATCTTTTTGAGGTGTCCGTTCGGTGGGAGCTATGCAAGTTTCTTAAGTGTCTTTTGCGGGCGGCTGACGTCGATCCACCTCCTGCAAACCCTCCAGAAATAGTATTGATTACTCCTCTGACCGTTCGGTNAGCGCTTCTGCTTCTGCTCCGATCCGCTCTCGGCCGGGTCCTTTTTCGGGATTCTGGCTGCAATGAGGTCCGATCGGGTCTGGTGGGCGCTCTTCCCCTGTGGACGAANTTCTGAAGATGTCNTGCTTGAACCAAAGATTCCAANTTGTCCTTCAATGTATGACAATCTTCAGTTGTGTGGCCCCGATTTTGATGATACCGGCAATATTTGCTTTCATCAGCTCCTCTAGGTGTAGGTATTTGTACCACTGTTAGCAGGTCGNCCCTCAACGCCTCTTCCAGTACTCTTGCACGNGGTGCATTCAAAGGAGTGTGGTGAATGTATTGTTGCATTTGGTTGTGTTCTTTGCCTCTGTAGCCTCCTCTCCTGTCATTCCCACCGGACTGTGGTCCGGATCTCANTCTGGCCGGACGGGNCACTGATTCCCCCTCTTCTCTCCCACGTTGATGGGCTCTCCCTTCTTCTATACGAATAAAACTGGCCAATTTGCTTTGTAATTCGTCCATGCTTTGGGGCTCTTCTGCGTGGAGGTAGTCACAAAACGGACCAGGNCGCAATGCAGTGGTCAAGGCACTCACCACCAGTCGCTGATCGGCATTCTGTACCTGCCGGGCGGTACGGTTGAACCGATCCATAAAAAGTTTGAGGGACTCCTCTCGTCCTTGCTTCATTCTTACTAGGGCCGTGTAAGTCACACCGGGCGTCTTACTCGAGGCATACTGCTGAGTAAATAGCTGGCGCAGTTTGACGAAGTTGTCAATGGTTCCAGGTTGTAAGGAATGGAACCAGTCCAATGCTTCTTCCTTTAATGAAAGAGAGAAGACTCTACACCATACCAGTTCGTCGGACGAATATACCGCCATGGCATCTACGAAGGATCGTAAATGCTTAACAGGGTCAGAGGAACCTCCATACCTCTCCATTGATGGCAACACTTTGTTTTCTGGTATGATTGCTTGCATTACCCGTGGTGTGAAAGGGTGTAATCCCTCAACTTGATCGCCATGTATAGGGTTTTGCTCTTCGTTTCGTTGCCTCTCTTCCTGGCGACGAGGATCGCCTCTGTCATTGCCCCGCCCTCTTCCTCGCCCTCCGCTTCTACTCCCAGCCCTGCTTACCGGTCGTCCATCACCTCTACCTGCCCCTCTTCCGTTAACTCCTCCAACTCCCTCACTAGGCACAGGATTATGATTCTCTCGTCGTCCCTCACCTTGGGTATGAGGTTGTTCCCCGGTGTCTGAATGATATGTCTCTACATTGACAGAGCGGTCAGAATGACCTCCTACTCTGTTCGCTTGTTCCGCCCTCATTGTTGCGATTTCCGCCCTCATCTCCTGAATTTGCTGCTGCAAATTTTGCAAGATCTCCAAAGGTACCTCTCCAGCCATGGTGGTCGTTTATAGGTCAATGAAAATGATCTCGGGCCCCACGGTGGGCGCCAAAATGTTTCGGATGGAAAGCCTGAGACAAAGTCACGACCTCCTGGAAACGACAGCAATGCACACTCTCTCTCGATCTCGTAACGATTATGGACCTTTGCCTCTCTTACGTATCGGCTACTACCTGCAGATTAGCACTCCGACGCTCAAGTTAGCAGGGTAATAGCTCGAATACAGTAGCACTTAGTTAAAAATCCAACCCTTTACCTGACATTCTACCTTCCTATTTATAGGCGTGTGTCTTTGGATATGGGCTGCAACTGCCTATGTGTAGTGGGCCATGATCCCTTACACTTCGCTGTCAGCGCAANCACTGTTAACTTCCTCCTAGTCTTCAGCGAAACTGCTGGTAACTTCCTCCTAGTCATCAGCGAAACTGCAGGCTGCAGGCCCTAATATCTCGCCGAGACCTTCGCCCCACTCCTTACTTCTCAGCGTATTATTATGCCAACTTAACATGATATATCCCGAACAGGGCTTCGGTCTTCCCGATCACCCTACCGGCTCACCCGAACAACCCGACCTCTTCAGTCATAATGCTATTCATCTTTTTATGCTTTGCTCAACCTAATTCCATCAACAATTCTTCCGACCGCACTGCCAGTGCACCCGATCATCTAAATGTATCCCATCTCCTCAATACAATGTCTAATCTTGACCGTGTGCAGTGTCAAAAAATGGTGTTAAAATATTATTTTCCCCTTCACATTCATATTCACATTATTAACTCTTAATTCAGCGTGCCGTTTCCTAAGCTTCCTTTATCTCTCTCTCTCTCTCTCTCTCTCTTCGCAATCTCTCCAATTACCTTTCTTCTTCGCTTCTCTTCGCTGCCAGGTAAATCACCTTCCTCTATCCCTTTTCTTGTCTTTTTTTTTTTTTAATTTTTAATTAATTGAGTGAGGGATGATACTTAATTTGCGTTGATTTTGGCTGTGTTTGGAGTTGATCCAATACCCATTGCTCTGTTAATTTCGAATTTCGTCTCTATTTTGCTTTACCACTTGTCGCAATTACCCTACTTGCTTGTTCCTGTTTTTGTTATTACACTGCTTTTTTTTTTTTTGAGTGGTGAGAAATGTTAGGGCTGGAATCCCTATTTGAATTGTGTGTTGTGCGTACGCTTAGTGGTTCGTCAATCCGTTACCTGCGCCAAGTTTCGTTGTTGGTTTTTCCCATTTGACTTTGTGCATTGCTGTATTCTTGGTAGAACTGAGTTCGGTCTCTTTGTTGCTGCTTCCAATTGAAGACATTTTTCGAAACTTTCAGTTTCATTTGTTTTGGGTTACGAACTGAAACTGAATTAGAGTTTTTTTTTTTTTTCTGTCAATTTCATTTTTGAATGTATGTACTTCCTGATACTGATAGGAAAGCATTGCATTGTACTCATATTAGATCATATTTCCCTTTTTGGCTCTCCCTGCATTGGGCGGTTTTTGTTGTAGATTCTATATTGACTAGTGATATGACCAAGATAATATATAAAAGCGAGGGGTAATTTGCTCACAAGAAATTTGTAAGAGTTTTTCTTCACATGTTTGCTATAGAGCGTATAATGTCCAGTGATTCAGTGAAATTGATTTGTCCTTTTACATGTAGATATTATTTTTACCTTCGTTTTTTTCTTGGAGTATCTGCATCCTAAGATTTATTTTATCAAGTCGTTCATGGTTTGTCTTAAATGACAGAAACATTTTGCTCTATTTCAAGACGGATAAGGAGCCTATATAACTGACTTGTTTTTTTTTTTCTTGTTTTTCCATTGTTGGGGTTGGACATTTGCTAGTGGAAGTTTAATACTAAATTAGTCTTCCTTGATCCTTCAGAATATATGTTACTGTATTTAGGTATCATGAAACTTAGTTTAAATGTGCATTCATATTAGTTTAAAGACCGTGAGACATTAATTCATACATTTTCCCCACCTACTAGTGATCCCTTGGTTTATGAGATTATATTCACTTCTTTTATGATTTATAGTGATGAAAGTACCAACTTTCAAACTTTTATTGGGTTTCTGCCATTGTTCATGTCTATCGACTGTTTTCTTTTTTGTAATAACTGTTTGTAGTTTGTGAAAAGTGCTTAAGGAATGATGCCAAAGCAAGTTTTAATGTTTGTGTCACAAGTTTTAAAGTTTCATTTTAACCTGTATAATTATATCGGTTTTCTGGAGATGTTTTATCTACTTACAAATGTAATAATTCTGAATTTTCAATTTTATTTTTGGCTGTTACAATAATGCACTTCTAAACTTGCTTTTGTTTTTGTTTTACCAGACTCCTCTTGTTGAAACTAAGTTTCAACAATGCTCATTCCACCTTTTGAGCATAACTCTGATTTGTTTGTACTATTTAGTGTAACATTTATTATCCATTTTGTTTACCAACGGATGCTATGATTGTGCAGGTTTTTATTGATTTCGTTCTTAAATTCGAAGATGCTTAGAGTGAGAAAGCTCAAAACAGAGTCTAATATCCCTTTGGTTTTAAGTGTCATGGTTGCTAATTACAATTATAGAACAACCCAAGTTTCCAGTGACAAAAGTGTCAGGTATATTGTTAAGTTGGTTGTCTCTTGTTTAGCTAAATCAAGTTCATCAGCATTTTTACCGGGATCAGAGAATAAATTTGCTCTTCAAGGACTATATTTCTCTAGTGTGGCTGAAAGAATCCTGGTCCATGCCCAAGACCCTGCCAAAGTTAGTTTGGAGATACAAAATGCTATCGATTTGAATCAATTAGATTATTCATGGAAATTATTGGAGCAGCATATGCACATGGAGGGGTTTCCCAGAAAATCAGTCATCAGTAAGCTTGTAACAAGCTATGTGGACAGCCTTGATACGAAATTGCTAGGAAAGGCTTATGAGTTGGTAGAACGTGCTATTGAGAAAGGTAGACAAGATTTGTTGGAAAAGGATGTGCTTATCTACCTCAGCTTTGGCCTTGCAAAAGCCAGACTACCAGTTCCAGCATCAACCATTTTAAGAAAGATGATAGATACGAAGCTTTTTCCCTCAGTCACTGCTTGGTCTGCAATTTTAGCGCACATGTCACAAACAGCAGAAGGAAGTTACCTTGGTGCTGAGTTGATTCTTGAAATAGGTTATTTGTTCCAAAACAACAGAATAGATCCGCGTAAAAAGAGCAATGCACCTTTGATAGCCATGAAGCCAAACAGTGCTGCTTTTAGGATTGTTTTGGCAGGGTGCCTCCTATTTGAGTCATCTAGGAAGGCAGAACAGCTTCTTGATATGATGCCTCGAATTGGTGTCAAAGCAGATGCACACTTACTAATAATAATGACACGTGTATACGAGAGAAATGGGCGAAGGGAAGAGCTTAAGAAGCTGCAAAGGCACATAGAGGAAGCCCCAAATCTAACTGATTTACAGTTTCAACATTTCTATAATTGTTTATTGACATGCCATTTGAGATTTGGGGATCTAGATTCTGCATCAAACATGGTTTTGGAAATGCTTAGGAAAGCAAAGGAAGCAAGAAATTCTCTTGCAGCTGCCAAATTTATGATGAATGCCGATGGAATATACCATAACCGTTCTCCGAACAACGGTAAAGATTTAGATAGTTTACAAAATAACAGGTCAAATTCAAGTGTTGTATTATCTTATGAGGAGTTCTCTAAAGATAGGAACTTCTCAAAGCTTGAGGCAGAGTCCAAAGCTATACTTGATTCTTTATTATCAAAGTTGCAGATGCGGGTGGACTTGATCACAACCAAGCATGGTATATTGCAGCCAACTGAAACAATTTATGTAAAATTAGTTAAAGCTATGCTAGAAGCTGGCAAGACCAAAGATTTAGCTGTATTTCTTCTCAAGGCAGAAAGAGAAGATTCTCCATTTTCCAATGACAATTCAGCTTTGGTTCATGTTATTAACGCGTGCATCTCACTTGGATGGCTGGACCAAGCACATGATCTCCTGGATGAGATGCGTCTAGCCGGAGTTAGAACTGGTTCATCTGTATACTCCTCTCTTTTGAAAGCATATTGCAGAGCGAATAGGGTGGCAGATGTCACGTCACTTCTGAGAGATGCTAGGATAGCTGGTATCCAGCTTGACTCAAGCTCTTATGAGGCAATGATCCAATCCAGAGTTCTCCAGCAAGACACACAGGGTGCACTCCAACTTTTTAAAGAGAGGAAAGAGGCTAGAATTCCAAGAGTCACTCAACAAAACTCTGGCATGATGGCTAAAGATGGAGCGGATACTGAAGAAGCTGGGCTAATNACCAAGCTGTTACAGGAAATCAAGGAAGGGCAGAAAGTGGANTGTGGAGTGCATGACTGGAATAATGNNATCCACTTTTTTTGCAAGAAGANACTGATGCAAGATGCAGAAAAGGCTCTAAAGAAAATGAGAAGCTTAGGTCACTTACCAAATGCGCAAACTTTCCATTCTATGGTCACAGGGTATGCTGCCACTGGAGGAAAATATCAAGAGGTGACAGAGCTGTGGGGTGAGATGAAAGGTCTTGCTTCTTCTGTCTCCATGACGTTTGATCAGGAACTTCTTGATTCTGTGTTGTATACGTTTGTAAGGGGTGGATTCTTCGTTCGAGCCAATGAAGTTGTGACAATGATGGAAAAAGGAAACATGTTTATTGACAAATACAAGTACCGAATGCTGTTCTTGAAATACCATAAATCACTTTACAAAGGGAAGGCTCCGAAGTTTCAGACAGAATCCCAACTAAGCAAAAGGGAAGCAGCCCTGGCTTTTAAAAGATGGATAGGCTTGACTTGATCCCTGGAAAAGCTTGTTTGGTGCAATGACATACTAATTGATATTGATCCCTGGAAAATCCAAGACAATGAAATTGTTTCCTTCCCTAGTCCATTATAAACTCTGCTATTGAAATAGATGGTCAAATGTACCTTGTTTCCGAGATATCCCATTAACCCTCGGCCAACACAAGAAAGTTTCATGTTGTGAACATCATCTCTTATAGCACTTTTCACCCAAACAGTTAGAAATACCCCAACCATTTGCTTGCTAGCAACCAAGCAGTATCTTGAGTGGCCTATCTGTCTATCACTATCCTCTGCAGAGAAACAACCACCGTATGACATCGGTGAATACTGTGCTGTAATTGGAGAGTCACCAGCGCCATTTTCTTCATCTGAGGAACCCCATCGATAATTGGGGTCATAGTCACTCGCTCTGTGACCAAATATTACTCTATCACAGACACTGAAACGACGATCGAGGCAAGCTTGTTGCATTAACATATCATTATCCATTCTCAAACTACGACTCAAGGATTGGAAGGATCTTCGTTGAAAGAAAGAGGTAGCCTTCTGCCTCACTGATCCCTCAAAATCAGCATCTAGCTCTACAATAGGATCAGGAAGGGGTGAAGGTGTGTGGCATCCTCCACTTGTTCAGGAAGGTTGTTCAAGGTCCTCCTAATAAGGGTTAGCCATTTTCTTGCAGGACCATTGTCTCCTGTTCCCAAAACATTACCAGCATTAAGAGGTACAATTTCTTGAAACCTGAGCCAGGGAAATGCAAAATATTTCATTATGTGAACTTTTGCGTAAGTAAAGGAGTCGAACATTATTCATACAGTGAGTGAGTAATTTACCCAAGAACATAGATATCCGCTGGTGGAGACTCAAATAACTTGGAGGTGACTTCCCTGCTACATTCCAAGTGGCAACAGAGATTCTGTATTCGAAAGGATAAAAATTCTTAAATTTCATTGCGATAGCAACAACCAGGATAATCAAGTTCTATACACAGTTGCATGAATCATACCTATCAAGCTCATTCTTACCTCTTCGCACTCTGTTTGAGTACCATCTGCTTGATCTCTCTACATATCAATAATCACATTAAACATCTGGAATTGGTAAAGAGAAAAAAAAAGAGAAAAAGGAAATAAATTTACAAATTACGGCTGAAAAATGTGGTAAGAATAAATATCTTTTATCCATATCCAGTAGAGGGATTTGGAACGGTGTGGTCCAAAGAGAAAAGAAGGTGAAGAAGGTATTCAACCTGATTTGCTTTTCCTCATGGTAATGTCATAACAGACTAAATATAAATACAAAATATATTAAAAAATAATAAATAGACAAGAAAGGTAAAATAACTTGTACATCTGATACCAAAATAAATAAAAATAATAATAAAAATATCAAATGACTAAAACTAATTTTTTAAAACAATTGTCAACAAGATAAAACGAATAACAAGGTAAATTTGTTAATATATTATTTTCTTATATTATAATTAAAAAAAATAAATGGACAAAAAAATAAAATAAATTTTATACATACATGATAACAAAATAAATACAAATAAAACATAAATTTAAAAATCAAATAAATAGATAAAAAAGTGTATATTATATGTAATATAATATGTGAGAACGTGAAATTTCATTAAATAAATAAAAATTTAATTTAGAACACCTGGTACATTATCTCCAATTTCAGCCTCTCTCTAGAAATTTCATTCTCTAATTTTCTTTGCTATCTTTCTAAATTTCTTCGTTACTAAATCGTTTGCTCATCAATCAGGAAGTGCTTAAGTATTCCTGACATTGTTAGCTTTAATCCGACCAATCAATTTTTCATTCTTCCACCGTAAGTTGTTCTTCTTCTTTCCGTGCAATTTAGGGCCGTAAACCTGTATCAAATACTGGTTGCGTGTGCGTTCTTCTTTTTCTCTTCAAATTCTAGCACCATTTAGGTTCTAAAATCTGTCTTCTACTTCCAATTAGTGAACTGTAGCTGACTTTAGAGTTTTCCTTGCGAAACAAGGTGTAGTTTGATCTTCCTTCGAGTAGGACAATTTAATCCGAAGGTAAGGGAAGCTTAGGTGTTTCTTTCTTTTCTCTTTTAGAAATTGGGGTTGCATGAATTTGGGGATTTAACTTGGGATTGTCTCTCAAAATATATTCTTGAAGCTATTTAGTGAAATTATATTATGTGAACTATGAACTGAAATTTGCATGTTGTGTTAAATGTGCCTTGTATGTCAACTGTGAATTGGATGTCTATGAACTGGGATGGATATATATTGCTGTGATGATTTTGAGTGATTAGATGAAATAATCTCTATAGACAGTTTAATAGTAATTAGTTAAGTAAATTATTGGAGCTGAATTTTAATGATGTTGTATGTTAAATTGTATGCTCTTTGGATTTCAAAGTATGGAACTGTGAAATTATTGTATTGAAATTAGTACAAATAAGGTAAAAATGCTAAATTGAGTTGTTAGACTGAGATGGATTCCGTTGAGTAGGTTTTTGTGTAGTAAATTCCTTAAATTATAGTGTTTTAGGCTGTTTGAGAAGAAGTAAGGTAGTCAAATTAGGCATTAGAGGTTAGGGGCTGAGTTAGGTTATTGGGATAACTTAGTTAAGTCAATTGTGACTTATTAAGATTACCAAAATGGCCAGAAACACTTTCCAAATGGTAATTAAGAAGTTGAGTGTCTAAGTTAATGAAAGTGAAGTGTTAGAGCCTAAAATGAAGCATAACTATTAGAAATTGATGTTAAGAACGTTTGTAATAACTTAGGCAAGTTTAATTCATTGTGTAGATTAAATTAGGAGTATTAGAAACTCATCAAAGTGTCTCAAATGCACTAAAATCAGAAAAATCAGGTTGCTGTAAAAAACTGATAAGAATAATCGATTATCTCACTTGATAATCGATTATCTCACTTGATAATCGATTATTCTAGTCAAAGCATCATATTTTCTTCAAAACTCTCGTAAATAATCGATTATTACGTATGATAATCGATTATTGTCGTCGAAAAAATAGTCAGGACAGTTTTGGGTGGTTTTTCGGGATTCTGGGTATCATTTTTGGACGTTCTTTAGGTCGTTTTTGGGGATTTGGATCTGAAACTGTTGGTGATGGTTTAAGAGTCATTTTCTTTATCTAAGTATGAGTTTACGGGGTTTTGTGTTGTTTAGTGGTTCTTCTGGGCCTGTTATTGTTTGATAATGTAAATGGAATGATTTCAATGTAAAAAGTTTCAAAGTAAGATCTCTAGGTGAGATCATTAGAGTGTTTAGAACGAATATAAGAGGCTTCTTCGTGGGGGGTTATCCTAACACTCTAACGGTCTTTCATTCTCACTTAGAGAGGATTGACGCGTATGGTGAGAGTAGTAGGAGGTCCTAAGGTAGGGAGAAAAACAAAATATTAAAACTACTTCATAAAGGAGAAAAATGTACAAAGGTATACCTTGAATTCAATGTTGCAACCTTTTTCTTTAGGGTTAGTATGGTATTTTAACTTGTAATGTGTAGGATAAGGAAAAATTATGATTGAAATTTATAAATGAATAATAATGTTTATTGAATGCTATAATATATTTTAATTTACAATAATTAATTTATAATACGATAGTGGATAATGTTTTATAAGATAAGAGATGCATATTTGAAAATATATCCATCAATTTTTTTAAAGTAAAAAGCATTGACCAAAAAATAATTCCACAAAATCACACTTATACTGAAATATTATAATCAGGGGTGGACAAATAAAACTGAACGGTACTGTATTATTAAAATTTGTACTAAACTAAAAACAAATTTGTCAATTGATTTGTCTCAACTGAACTGTTTAGACAAATTTGTTTTATCTACTAAATTGTACTAAACTATAATATAAACTGAACTGAACTATTAACTATACTAATTTTAAATGAATTGTACTAATTTTTAAACTAAATAGTATAACAATACATGTTCTTTTTAATTAAAATTTATTTTAATATTTATTTTATTTTATCTATAAATGTCTTATAAATTAATTTTTTAATTATTTGATATTATTATTTTCTATTTTATTTATATTTCTTTTATTATTGGAAACTATTTTATTTTATTTTTATTTATTTATTTTATTGATAAAAGAATATAAAAAACTATTAGGTAACGTTTTCAATCTTTTTTTTCTCGCCCTTTCTCTTTTTTTTTTGCCGTGTTGTTTCCAACTTCTTTTTTTATATTAAGACATATCAAATCTTCCTAAATCATTCATATATATATATATATATATAATTATATTTAATATTCTTTAAAATTTCTCAGATATATTTTATATATAAATATATTTCTCTTTTATTTTATTTGATAGAAAATTTTATTTATATTCTAATAAATTAATGTTGAAAATGTTTCTCTCATTAATATTTTATTATTAAATAACGTTTTTTTAGCAAAACGGTTGAATGGAAACTAGAGAAAAAGAAAGAGTAAATACAGTTTTCACAGTACTAAAACAGTTTTTAAAAATCAAAACATAAAATAATATACTGAACTTTTAATAAAAGTGAATTAGTTTTTTTAGTATAATATATATAATATCCTATTATACTTTTCAACTCTTCTGTTTGGTGATTTGATGTAGACTTATAATCCTTATAAATTAAAAAGTGAATTGGCATCTTCACTAACTTTTATTCTCGTGCATTATATCAAATAAATAAATGTCAAGTTACTCTATTATTACTATTTTAGCTTATATAGAGTGTCAAACATATATTATTTTACCATTTATTTTTTTTCAAAACATATATGTTGGAGAATTAATCTGATGTTTTTGTTTGGTCCAAGTACTTTGAAAAACAACAGACATTAAGAATTCAAAACACGTGTATTGGATTGGCACGAACACCAGCTACCCCAAAGTGGATATAATCACTACTAATCCCACCTACTCACTCTGCTTCTTCAAACTTTCCATGGCTATAAAAGGATCACTCTGTCACCCTTTTTCTAACATCATCAAACTAACCAAACCCAATTCATCATTTTTCTCCAAATGGCTGCCACCACAATCCCCCAAGTCACTCTTCACTCTTCCTCCGGCCACCGCAAGATGCCGGTCATCGGCCTCGGCACCGCGCCGGAAGCCACCAGCACGGTCACCACAAAAGATGCTGTTCTCGAGGCCATCAAGCAGGGCTACCGACACTTCGATGCTGCTTCTGCCTATGGCGTCGAACAGTCTGTGGGAGAAGCCATAGCAGAAGCTCTTAAACTTGGACTCGTTCAATCCAGAGACGAACTCTTCGTCACTTCCAAACTGTGGGTCACCGATAACCATGCACATACCATTGTTCCAGCTCTCCAGAAATCTCTCAGGTCAACACACTTTCCAATTCACACCACTTCTTTACGTACAATATCTCTTTTTTTACTTTCCCAGCTGTCAAAATTTCAACTTTGTAATAGTTTCCATGTTTGTTTTTCATGCAGGACTCTTCAACTGGAGTACTTGGATCTCTACCTCATCCACTGGCCCATTGCTACCAAGCCTGGGAAAGTTGTCTACCCCATTGAAGTATCAGAGATAGTGGAGTTTGACTTGAAGGGTGTGTGGGAATCCATGGAAGAATGCCAGAAACTTGGTCTCACCAAAGCCATTGGAGTCAGCAACTTCTCCATCAGCAGGCTTGAAAAATTGCTCTCTTTTGCTACCATTCCTCCTGCAGTGAATCAAGTAATTAATTTAACAAACAATAATTAAGTTAACAGTATATAAATTAGTTTAATCAGCATTAAACCTTGAACAATCGTAAACAGGTTGAAGTTAACCTTGGGTGGCAACAGCAGCAACTGAGAGAATTCTGCAAGGAAAAGGGTATCACTGTGACTGCTTTTTCACCCTTGAGGAAGGGTGCTAGCAGGGGTGCTAATCTTGTGATGGACAATGATATACTCAAAGAATTGTCTGATGCTCATGGCAAAACCGTTGCTCAGGTAGACACTGATTAAATTCTTCTCAGTAGTATATATATGAGTTTTTGTGTTCAGAAAACTGATGTGAAAAATTTGTAGATTTGTCTTCGATGGCTGTACGAACAAGATCTAACCTTTGTGGTGAAGAGCTACGACAAAGATAGGATGAAGCAGAACTTGGGGATTTTCGATTGGTCGTTGACTGAGGATGATTACAAGAAGATAGCCGAAATCCATCAAGACAGACTCATCAAAGGACCAACCAAGCCTCTTCTTGATGATCTTTGGGAATGATTACGAGAAGAATGCCATTGTTTTCTTGTTACTTTCTCTGAGAAAATAAAGCATTTGTTATCATTTTGTTGATCGTAATAATTAGTCAACTTCTTCTTGTTTTTGTGTGCTAATTTTCTTATTCGAGAAAGTTTATAATATATAAATTAAAATAAATCTTATCCTTTTTTATAATAACTAACATGCATTATTTTTCTAATAAGATAATAACAAATTTGATTGTTTTGTCGAAAGATAATGACAATTAACATTTATTCATATTTTTTTTAATCTTTTTTAAGGTCGTTAAAGTTTTTGTTCTATTGAGTACTTGAGTTTCAAGTTTTCAAACTTAACGAATGAATACTTGTTAAAGATAATTCGATATTCAAATCAGTTATAAGTATTTGATTTGTTAAGTCATAAAATCTTAAATTTGTAATAATACAATAATTCGTTACTTATTTATGTATTTATAAGTTTCAATATAGATTTTTAATTAAAATGAACAAATTATGATCTAAAAAGACTCAAATCAATAATATGTTTTACTCGTAAATATATTAAATTTGCAATGCTAATGTTTAAAAGTTAAACTATGAATCGACTTATGAAAAGTCATCCGATATAACATTTTTAGATTGGTATCAATTATTAAAATTAATATATTAGGATAAAAAACACATAATTAATATTCAAATGGAGAGTTAAGAAAAACATGTTTAATAATAATAAATTATTATTTCAATTCAACTTTGTTGTGCTGTTTTTGGAGTGTTGACAATTACAAGCTTATTATGTTGTCAATGGTCGCTACAAACAAAAACTAAGATGTTTTATAATGATATTAAAGCAGTGTCATTTGCAATGACACGTCTCTTTTAAAGACAGCTCTACTTCCCATAATTCTACAATTCAATAGTCATCAACTGCATAAAACAATACAAAGTGCAGTATTAGAATATGGTTTGGTTGTGCATGTTACTGTAAGCAAGTCCACACGAAAAATATATTTAAACTTCATATCCATCTACCACCACCTTTCTTTAATTATTGCTTATTTTTTAATGTTTACCTTTGGCTGAAGTTAATTATTATTTGGCTGCTTTTTTATATAAACTTTGGTCATCTCACAAAATATATTTTTATGTGTTCACCTACTTTTAAATCCATTGAGAATATCTTTCTATTATTTTTCCTTTTATGTCTTTGTTAAATGTTTTGATACATTAAACAATACACTCAAGAGTGTAACTATGCTTGCAAAATTGCTCTTGAATTAAATTAATTTTGATTGAATTTTATTCTTAAGTGATTGTGACATGTTAGATGTTTCATTCCATAAATTTAAAAGCATCAAAACTACTTAAAATTATATTAGCTGATTGAACCACTCCCATTTTATTAAACTAAACCAGATCTAAATCTGATTCTTGTTTTGACTGTGTTGCTTCTAATTTCATTAATAATTTATTAAAAATTTTAAAAATGTGTAAAGTTCATTTTAGACTCTTAAACATTTAAGTATAGTTAAAGTTTTATATTGAATAAATGTAAAAATACTAAATCACATATAAAAAAACCACAAATATTAAATCCTAAGTTTTTTTATGATGTCAGCATTCCAAATATATATATATATATATATGTATGTATGTATATAGAAATATTCTCATTACAAGTGAATTAAATAAATATTAATTGGAATAGGTTTTATGCTTTAGTTTTATTAAAACTGAACTGTTAAACTAAATAATTCCATCATTTGAATGAACCATAACATAAACTCTTGAATCTTGTGTTTTTGGTCTTTCTTTGTATTTATCATCTCCATGTATACATCAAAAAATGCAAAGTCATCTCACAATCTCTATGTCACAATTTTTATATAATAATAATAATAATAATAATAATAATAATAATAATAATAATAATAATAATAATAATAATAGGATGACACATGTTTATACTTATTGAGACACGTTATAAGAAAAAAATAATCATGAAAAATAATTTTTTTTTAAATAAAAATAGTTTGAAATCAATATAAAAGATTTGTTAGTGTCAATAAATTTTCATTTTTATATTAAGAGGTCAAATAGCTACAGTGGAAGAATCTTAACCAACTCCTTAAAAACTGGGCCGAATAGTATGTGGTCGGCCCATTTATTTACTCAGCTTGCTTAGTATTCCACTTCCTTCGTGTACGAGAATTCTTCAGTCAACAGCATTTATTTTGGAATAGACTTTCTGCATATTAAAACTATATTTTAAAAATAATTGGGAAGTAAACCAAGGAATTTTTAAGAAAAATATTTTTTATACATCTAACTTTTTTACATTTATTTGATACTATCTTTATTTATTTTTTATTTTTTCTTTTTTAAAAAAATATAAAAAGTTATATTTTTATAACTATTTTATCCTTATATTTTGATATTTTGTATCAAATGAATGTAAAAATGTATCATTGTTGAATTTTAAAAAGTAGAAACGAAACACATATACAGAACTCAAACCCTATACATTACTCTACTTACTATATTATTGGTTTATAAACTAATATTAAATTTACACACATAAACTAATTTATGAGAAATATTCATCTTTTTTTTTTCAAAAGTATTTTACTTTATCTTGAACAAACTCACTCGTAGCTTCTTCTCTTTTATTTTATTTTATTTTTCGTTTAAAAAAATTATAATTTAGAATATATATTCCATGAATATGAAAAAATTATTTTAAAACATGCTATAATAAGTATTTTTCCAATCATAATATTTCATTAAACTACAACGCAATTATTTTAACATTTTCAGGTTTTATTTCATTTCATTCAATCAAATGCTCAATCAAGTCACTTATAATACCGAAACTTCACCCATATAAAAGTTTAGAAACATATCTATAGCCTTAACAAACAAAAAAGTTTGATAATAAACTAATCAACTGATCATCGTACATGAAATCTTCACATCAGCAATAGTTACACAGTTTGCATAAAACAAATATGATGGTGAGCTGAGATATCCTTATGTAAACATTTATTATAAATGAAAACGAAACCTGAGAGTGAGTGATTCAATCACATAAACACAACAACAATTAAACATCACCGACTGGTATAAAGATCATGAATTTATATGTTTTTTATTTAATATTTAATTTATTTATTTCTATTTAGAAAGTTTTATATAAATTAAAATATAAATAAGAGATAAAATCAGTTAGGTGAAAACATTTGATTTTGTGACAATAAAATTAGATTTAAAATTCATTTCTTAAATTAAATTTATATATATATTTTTATAATTTTCAAACCTTCTTATTTTTTATTAAGCATGTTTTAAGTTTTTGAATTTGAATACAAAATTAGAATTTATCAATATTTTAAATGTTAATACATTTTAATATGCAATCTTTGAAAATGATAAATACAGTTTTTTAAATGTTTTTAATTCTTTAAAAACCTTACCTATTTTAATTCAAATATCAGCATAAAATATTAGTTTTAACACGCCAAAAAAAAGTAAAAAAAAAATTACATATATTCATTTTAAAAGTTTGAGAGTAAGTATATTAGTTAAACTATAAAGTATGAAACATGTATGAATTGAAATTTTACATGTAATTAATGTAAAAGACTAAAATCCTATATATAAGTCTTTTTTTTTTTGACATAGAATTTAAACTGAGCATTTTTGTTGCATTCTAAAAGACCTCTTACTATTAAAGAAATTAGAAATTTACGTGTATATAAACCTTTGACGAGTCGTTTCACTTAATGTGAAACATTGTTTGCATTCCAGCAAGTTTCACAGTGAATAGTAAAGTTTTTGATAGAGGAAAAATAGAAGGGATAGAGAGAGATAAAGGATGATGAAATGAAAGATGTTGGTATGTGTTAAGCATAGAGGGTTGGTTGCGGAAAATGGTGGGAAAGATGTGGCATCAATCGATGATCTGAGTTTGTCTGTTTGAGGGGGTGTCCCACAAATCACGTGCATGAGGGTACTCTAGTGGCACATGCACAAGACAAAGGACTGGTCATTTACAATCTCCTCTAATCCCCTCTCAGCCAATGATCATCTATCTCTCACGTGGGATTCTTGACCCTACCTCACATTTTACTATTTTTTATTGTCTTCCCTCTGCATTAAATCTTCTTCACATTTGCACCTTCTACCACACTTCTCATATGGGAGAGCCTTCTCATTCTTCTGCATCTTACATTCACATGGTATAATCACCTTTTCATTTTCTCTTCTTCTTCTCTTCATCATACACACACATCATCATCTTCTTCCTACCATATTTCAGGTCCAGCACCTCATTGAAAAGTGTTTGATCTTTCACATGTCTAAGGAAGAATGCATGGATGCTCTCTCCAAGCATGCAAACATCAAGCCTGTCATAACATCCACTGGTATTATCTTCTCTTCTTTTTTCATTCCTACCTTTTCTTCTTTTTTTTATTTTGCACCATTTCAACTCCCTACAAGATCATGATCAGATCATTTCTAAATGTAAAATGACTTTCAACACTTGTATCAACCAACCCCTTTTGATTGCTTAACTAGTTAACACCTTCAATTTCTTGCTTTGAGAATTTATAAAGCCACCCCTTCACACTTCTTCTACTTCTGACTAGGACTTTGCAAGCTGACAAAAATACTGATACTGTTAGATCAAATAATTCATTTTTTTGACCATTTCACCAACCATGTTTCAAACTTTTCGGTCTATATATATTATGCTTCAGTTAATTAGAAGCTTCTTAGAGTTCTATGCAGTTAAATTCTGTATTAATTAATCTTTACCATTTTTTCAATTGAGTTTAGTACTTATATTATAACCTAGCTGTTCATTAAATTGTGCATCACTCTCTGCCATACAGATTCCCAAAGATTTTAATCAAAGACTATATAATATTGAGATTTATTTTTCTGGATGAAATATATATCACACAAATTCAAACTGTGACTTAATTATTTGAGAACAACCATACCAATTAAAGAGCAGATGATCAATGTTTTATTTTTGCCATTCTGTTCAGATGTTTACCATTTTTGAATAAACTCCCTAGTAAACATTTATAGGAAACAAAATAAGAATTTTCCTTTTACAAGATAAAATTAATCTGTGTACCAATTAACATGCTTGTAAGATTCAACTGCAGTGTCCTTCACTGTATTTCATCCAATATATATTATTTCTCAAATCTAATAAAAAACCACATATATTGAGTTCAGTAATTTTTAGTACTAGTAAGTTTCCTCACCATCCAAAGAATCCAAGAACAGAAGGAGCATGCACGTGCATATATATGGCAGTCACATGACGATGCATATACGTACATTGAATGAACATGTTTTGCGTGTATACATGAATACATATGTGTGCAGTGTGGAATGAGCTAGAGAAAGAAAACAAGGAATTTTTTGAGGAGTATGCCAAAGCTAAGAGCAAAGAGGACCGAATGTCGGAGGAAGAGACAAACCAAATGATACAGAAGATGATATCAGATTCCACTAAAGGTGCTGCCAATGACTAAGCTGTAGCCATTGAAAATGATCTCACCTTTCTCTCTGTTCTCCTTAGCTTCACCACCATGCATGCATAAGTGGTCCCTTCAACTTTCGAATGCACTTGCTAAATAAACATATGCTGTATGTAATCAAAAATGGGGTTCTCACATACGGAATAAGCACGGATCTATAGTGCAGTGTGGTCCTTCCTCTCCCTACTATCTTTTGTGGACAACGATAGTTTCATATTCACTTGCTTTTGACCATCATTTTAATAATATATTTCTACTAATCAAGTTGTTATTATTTTTTTCCTTTCTCTGGACTTTTATATGTGAAGATATTATCACTAAATGGTACAGTACTACTGATAGAGAGGGTGTTTGAGTTAGCAAATAACACTGTGCCATATCAGCATGTGAAAGATTTCCCTGTAATTTGATTTGAGGATATATAACAGTTATAAAATATTATAAAACGTGGCTGATGTGGCCAATGCTGACACGTGTATGTCTGTTGTACACATACGATAATCACAAAGCTCATTGTAAGGTTAACGTTATACAACAGGGATATCTCCTTGTTGTGATCATTTCCAACCCTGTTGTGTATGCATGATTTAGGACCATGTCGAGTGAGCCGGTTCTGTCGTAGAGGACTGATATTAGGGTTTGTGTCTTGTCGTTTCGCTTGATTATTAGTATAAAAGTGGAATGGTAGAGAAACAGGAAGAGGGTCCCCAGAAACTAACATTTCTTGTTAAAGAATAGGTTGTTTTTCATTCTGTCCCACATTGAATAAATATGTAGTCTTCACACATCAGCACACGTATTAATAAATTTATTTATAAAATAGTAAAACCCTAAAAATGAAGAATATTACTGCAAATTTATAAATAATACATGTACTTGTGTTACCTATATTACTAATAAATTGAAAAAAAATGACTTATTTATAATTACACAACTGTTTCAAGCCCTCAAACAAATGTATTAGAGATTCAAGATGTTTAAACATTTTCTTTTTTATATAAATCTGATTTTTTTAAAGGATAAAGTTTTTTTAACAATTATTTTTTGATAATTTTTTCACAACATTAATTAAGGTAATTAAAACTGGTTTTCTTTTACTACTTTCAGATCAGAAGACATGAAGTCAATAAGAAATATTGTTTCATATCTATGAATTGGTAGTACTTAATTATGCAACACAAATAAATATGAAGATGAAGTTTAATGATTAAGCCTTGAGATGAAAATAAAAAGGGAATTGAAATTTTTGTCCTAATACATATGTATACGTCAGTCATTGTTTTATATGTAGTCTGATACAACATTTAAAAAGATTTGCTTTAGAAATGTTAGTTCAGCCAAAACAATGAAAACAGACACAGTAACTTGAAATGATGTCTTTCACAGTAAACTTTTAAGATGGTCCAAATGGGTGCAGTGTAAAACTACTGGGGTTAATGAATAAAACAGTAAAAGACAAACATTGCAATGTTCATTTATCTTAAAAATGTGGATGATATTTTAATATATAGTGGTCATTTACATACAAGCTTTAAATTGCTTAAAAGTTGCAAATTTGCTTCACTGACACCTGGCTGATGGAGCAAGATCCCACTTGTGAAACTGAAAGCCATGGATTTTTAGATGTTCACTTCTCTGGTTTTCATCCGATGAAGATGAAAATTGAAATCCTTGTGTGGCAAATGCTGATTGGTTTAGGATATATTCTTGTATCGATATGCATATATGCGACATCAGAGATGAAAAATAAACAAAAGAGAATCACGCATAGGTCTGAATCAGTGACGCGCATATCCAAAGTAAGAGCATTTGTCTGATTGCATGAACGCAGAACATACACCAACTTACATATGCAAACAATGCTAATTTAGTGACACTTCCACCACTTGTATAATAACTACAAACAATGTTATTTCACACCATCTCAGTAACCAACTTTTTTCAAAGTGTCATCAGAACTATCTATTTGTAATGCATAAGTAATCAAATTCAGTTCAACTACCTTTGTAATACATTATTCTGGATCTCTTTTACTTCACACAAACATATTATTAAATGAAAAATTTCACCGCTGAAATCCTGTAATAAAAAGACTACATAGTTTTTTTCTGCTTGTGGAGTGTTGTTGCTATTGTTATTAGATTTGACCATGAACAGTAAAAAATCATGAGTCAGAGATGAATAAGAAATCTGCATACACAAAACATCATGATACTTGACAATTTAAAATCTTCATAGTACCTAAAAATACATGTGGGACAGGAGAAAGATTCCCGTGACCTTTCCAGGTGAAGTGGACACAGCATATCAGAATTTAGTAATAATATATAATAGTAGTAGTAGTAGAAATCGTATCTTAATATAAATGAATGAATGGAATGTAGAATTCATGAAGCAACATGCAGAAATAGACACAGAAGATGGAAAACGACGAAGGGTTTGCAATCCGTGAAATGTAGGTTTTGCATTGCATTGATATATGTGTAGAAAGTGAGATTCCTCTCTTCTTGTAGTTTGTCTCATTGCTTATCTTCAACCATGGGGTGGCTAAGTAGCAGCTAGGAGAAATCATGCAATTTTGTAATCTCTTCGACCAATATCTCTCCATCCAACAACAACAACCTCAAACCAAGATCTTTCATGAAAAATCTAATAATTTTCATATATGGCCAAACAAAAAAATGGTGCTTTTTTGCTCACTGCATGTTTCTCATAATTTTGTCTTTCCGTACGTGGATCTATATCAATACAGACACAGTTCCTGTGATATTTTTCTTTTATCAAATGGGCCGTACGACAGGGAGTTTAATTGTAGTCATCCAAGGTCTTTTTAGTTGTTGTTAAGGTAACAGCAATTATTTCTGTCAGATGAGAAATCTGTGGTTAAAAGTGCTTTTGCTTTAGAGAAAATGGAGAAAGACTTTAGTTGTTTGTTAAGGTAAGAGCAATTATTTCTGTCAGATGAGATATCTGTGGTTAGAAGTGCTTTTGTTTTAGGAAAAATTGAGAAGAGACTTTGGTTGTTTGTTAAGGTAAGAGCAATTATATATTTCTGTCAGATGAGATATCTGTGGTGAGAAGTGCTTTTCTGTAAGAATGCAAGTTCAACGTTTAAGTGACACGAAGTTGAGTATATATAAAAAATATCTTGAAGTTTATTCACATAAGATTTTCATATCTTTTATATAATCTTGACTATTATTGATTGTTATTGTCAATTTTTTTTTTAAATTAAATTTATATATTTTATTTAGGTTTTGCAAGTTTTTCATAAATTTTTGTATATAACGACAACATGAAAATTATAAAATATTGTTTTTAAATACAGTTCACCTACTTTATTATATTTTTAAAGTTTATTTATTTTGTAAAAAATTACCAAACCCATAAATACAGTTTTGAAGAATAATTTTGCATTGCATTGTATTAGGTAGGAATAGATGAGATCAATTACAAACAAAAGAACTCAAAAAATATTTTCAAATGGCATGAAGATGTACCTTGGAATATTGAGATGAGTCTTCTGAAACACGTATTAAAAGAATATAGGAAGGGAATCAAAAACTGAATAAAAATCTTGAGACAGGTAGTACAAGATTCAATTCCAACGTTGTCTCCGGCTTTTTTCCATTCACACATTTTCTTGTCCCATCAATGATGATGCCTATCACGGTAAAGTGAGTGAAGATATGCGGGTCGGTTTTTAGTTTTGCAATTCGTTTTGGACTAGTTCGTGTAACTTAAAAATGCTACTGCCAGTATAGTTAAAAAAAATGTGTAACGAAATGAAGTCCCACATCGATTTGGTACCTGTAGAAACCCAACATTTAGTGTATAAATATGAACAAACTGTGTACGTTAAAACTTGCCTTAAACTAATGAGTAAGGAAAACAAAGCAAGCAGTGGGAGCTGCTTGCAGCACTCATTCTGATGTGCAAGAATTTTTTAAGGGGTTATAGGCTGGCCTTGAGCAGACGCTGCTTACTTATGCAGAACTCTCAAAGGCGGGCCTCCCAATCCCAAAATTCAGTTTCCCAAACGCAATTTATTTATATGAATACTATTCAACAATTTCAAAATTTAGTGTTACCTTGTTATAGAAGGGACTAAAATGTATTTTGGAAAAATATAATTTTTTATATTAATAAAAAATCTTTATATTAATAACATTTTTAAATTAAAAAGAAGGTGTAGATTAGAAATTTATTTATGACAAAACTCAAAATAAACATTTTGGATTAAACACATGAAATTTAGAAATAGGAAAAAGGAGCTAACTGGAGATAAGGCAGTTTATTTAAATAACTCTGTTTAAATGTTTAAATTTCAAACAAAAATTAAAAAGAAATAAAATGAAAAACAAATCAACATCTGAATTTTTTATACAAATAAAAAACAATATCTTTCCGTGTAAAAGAATATCAAACCTATATACCTATATGCTAACTCAAACTCTTCAAATACCTGTCCTAATTCAAATTCTCAAAATTGACTCCATAAACCTCCTCTCAAAATCCACTAAATGGAACATAATATAAAAAAATGATGCAAAAGCTACTCACAACTACAATCTTGCAATAGCTGCTCACAACTACAATCTTTCAAAAATTCACAGAGAAAACTATCTCGTTAGCAAGCTCCTCTGTTACCAAATTAACTATCTCTGTAACAATATCCTCAACATCTTCAACTAGTTCTATCCATCTAATCTTCCCTTCAAGTGTATGATCTGCAAACTCATTACTCACTTTCTTTTCTTGTGCAGCAAGCAACCCCCACATCTCATCTTCAATTATGTTCTGGCTTAGTTCAACATTCAATCTTCTTAATGTTGACTTTTCCCATATTGGAACAAATAAACACGGTTCAAGAATCTGTATCAAGCCAATGTTAATACGATCAAATAGCAGTTTCCTTTCAGATCTGCTCCAAAACTGTTGCTGGCCAAATTTCTTTTCCAGATTTTCAAAGACAGAAGGACTAATTGGACATTGTGAAGAGTGCCATGTAGAAAAGTCTGTACGCAAGTTCCTATTAAATATACTCGCCTCTGTTAAAACCTCAACAACATATGAGAAATCCCTACTTTCCTCAGCTCTAACTAATCCTCCTATTTCTTTCTTTTCTTTAGAGTTATGTGCATATTCATTCTCACAATCTTCATCACTTGAAACATTCAAATCACATTCTTCATCATCCACCTCAGATGAATCTGAAATTAACAATGGTATATTCATAAGTAATATCAAAGTAAAAGGAGCAAAACTAAGAAATAAAGCATTGATTTCAGATTGTGTAGAACAAATGACACAGCATAATCATACATACCATATATATTGTCTTCACTTCTATAGCTGAATTGAATGTCTTCTCTAAATAAGGGATCCAAAACAGAAATTGGACTTGGTTCATATGACTCGACAGAGCTACCAAGGGAATCTGGGTGAACCTCATGACAAAGCGAATGATCAGAACCTTCTTTAAAATCTGATCTATCCTGTAATTTAAAAAAAAACAACAGAATTCAGTAATGAAACCTAAAGAAGAAACTTGGCATAATTGAAATAACAACAATTAGGAAGAAATAAAAAATTTATATGTAACATCCAATGATATAAAAAGCAAAGTCAACTAAAAAAGTTCCAACTCAAATTAGATATGAAAAATATCTAGTAAAAAAAACCGTTTAATATAACTAAGACATCTGAAAATGTTACTCAAGGAAATTAATGATGCAGAATTTACATCTAAAACTAAACCACAACATCAAAATTGACATGATAACTATTAGTCAACAATCAAAGTTTATGTCCAATGCCTTACACTGGAAGTATAAATTTTACATATTACCCTAGTTTTATAGTTCAGTTACTTCAATAGTTTCTTCTACTATAAAACTATTATAGTTGTTTTGCATCAGTCAAGTATAGCTGAAACATAACACAATAAAATAAAACCCTACTCAATAAATCTAATTTTCATATATTCAAAAGGGTAGCCTAAATAACAGAAGTCAGGATTCAAAAGAAAAACATTATTTCAACTATTATTCATATCAGATTTTTTAATCTTGGTTTTTATATGGGAAATACAATGTATAAATTGAAAAGATAAAACGTTGGTACTATTTAAAAGATGCAAAACTTTGTACCATAAAATTTAGAACAGGAGGAAGACAATTTGATGATTGAATTGATCTTTGTTTTGATTGTATTTCTTTCTATATTTTATTCTTTTCCTTTTTGGCTTACATTCTATAATACCTTCAAATGTATTTTATTGATTGAAAATAACTCTTAGAATTCTATATAAATGCTCTAGTAGTTACAAATAAAAAGAGTCTCTCGAATACCACTAAATACTCTTAATATATCTTCTATCTCCATCAGACACAACATTACATTGTTCAACAGGGAAAAGAACATAAAAAAAGATGGCTCAATAAGCAAGAGTCCAATCATTATGCAGGCCCTAGGGAGTTTAGATTTACACCGCTTGATAACCACTGTCAACGAGGGTATTTATACTGCTTGAACTATTAAGCACAGAGAAACTTCCACATGCGATCAGTAAATATTGAATGAGGAAATAAAACTTCTAATATTTCTCATGCATTTGAAGACTAAATTTTAGCAAGTCACATGCATTTGGGGATTTTCATCATTGGTAAAGTGATAAAATGCATAGCACACCTGAAACAATAATATTACTCTATTATGGACAATTCATGCATGTTTCCATCAAATATACAGATTCTGACACCTAAATGATTGATTGAATATTCATCTAACTGGAAAAAATGAGTAATCCTAATCATTTTTAGTAAGAAAGAACAAACCTGTTGCTTTGAGGTATATGAAGTATGATTCAAACAATCAATTTCTTGTGAGAAAATGAAGGCTGTTGATTTAGATTGATGTTCGGTTGGACTATGTGTCCAGTCAACAACCTCAACTGTTGCATCAGATGCCAAGAATTCAACTGATGACTCAAGAGACTCAACATTTTGCTGAAACAAATTACTGTCGTCATACTTTCTGTTCTTCACTTCATCATTCATTACTGTTCTCTCTTGCAAGATCTGTCTGTCTATAAAGGTGGGAGAAGAACTAGAACTTGGCAATTGATGAGGCATAGTTATCTTATCAGACAAATTGTTCTCATAACATCCCTTCTCTGACTTGTGACTAATACAATTCTCTTCAGTATGATCACTATTGAAATATGAGCAAAAGGAAGGAAATTTCTCACCCCCAGAACTGAGGTTTTCATCTTCTAGACATTCTTTCTGGTCATTATTTGAATTCTTCGAGTTCCATGATGACCAACTTGAGGATGAATTTTTTCTCAAACCCCAATATCTATGAAACAAGATATCCTGATTCATAGTTCCACAATTATCAGCAAGACCTGAAGCTGAACAAAGAGGTCTCGGCACTCTTCTAGCAAAGCTATAATTATCACCAGCCTTAATTCTAACATTACCATATCGCCTTTGATGAGTCAAATTTCTTGCTCCATTCCCTTTTTCCCAGATCATATGCAATTGGTTATGTGTACAGTCTCGACCAAATGGTCTAAGTTCATGAACCTTTTCAGTCACATCCCTCTGTTCCAAACTTTTCCTCCTGGCTTCTGAACAGAAGATTGGGGAATTGAATTGGATCTCATTAACTGGAATATTTGAAGCAGGCTTCAGCATATCATTGGCAAGAACTTCATTCCCTCTGAAAAAAGAAGTTGAGGCAGTATGTAAAGCTCCATTTGCAACATTTCCAGATTGCATAGAAATCTCCTCTGAAATTTTACTGAAAGATCTTGAACTTGGCTTACCAAAATTCATGTGACAGGATATTTGCTTTCTATATTGCTTTTCAGGATAACATATCTCTTGGGGCAGCCCATCAGCAAACTGAGAATTTTTGCTAGAACTGGGATTCTCTTTCCCATTTCCGTTTGATGGGTTATGATGCTTACTTCTCCTGAGTGCTTTGAACACTTCTAAAACATCCTCAGATTTGTCCTTTTCACTAGTATTCATTCCAAAGGAATGATGCTGATAAGATGAACGCTTCCTTCTGACACCAATGGAAGCAAGTTTCTGCTGGTAATTCTCAGAGAGCACTTTCTGTTTATCTCTGACAGGATGTTGGTTAGGCACTTTATCAAGACCCATCAAATTTAAAATAACACTTGCTGCTTCTTTAGACTCCATTCTGCAATTATTACTCTACAAGATAAGTTGATACACTGGAAGCACTCCCTAAACACCAATGAAACTGTCTCCAATAAATCACAATACCTGTAACAAGAAAATAAAAATGATGAATGCATGCTGATAAGTCATAAATATAATCTATTTGGTCATTTCTTTCCTTTTCAAACAGTGAATCCAAAGCAAGAAGAATCACAAACCAACCTTCTATATTACATCTCATCTGTTGTAGACCAAAGGATTAATAAAATAGGGGGTGTGGAATCTAGCGCTTCCTATTCTTCAACACTTCCTGGGAATGATTTTAATGCTCTATAAACAAAATAGACCTAAATAAATCAAGGAGAAAAGAAATTAAAAAAAGTTTAATTTAAGAAAAATAAATACCATTAAAAATCTCATAGGAGAGGCATCATAACCTAAAGCACATTCTTCATTAAATTCTGTCTAACAAAATCAATATTGCAAAACAGGAAGAAAAAAATAAACACACAGAATCAACAGGTGAGATTAGTCTAAAATTGAACCATACCATTATTAATTTACTCTTTCAATTTAGTAGCAAACCAAACATAAACAAGTAAAATAAAATATTACAATAATATTAAAACAAAAGCACACAGGAGGAAGAAATAATCAAATCAACCTGTCAATGAATCTGATTCAACTGTGTTCAATCACTGACAGCAAAGAAACAGTGTAAAGCACTCAGGTAATAAACAAGGTGTGATTATTGGAAAGAGCCAACCCAGAAAAATGAAATGATAACGTTCTCCAATTCATGAAAACATAAGAAGGAAACAAAATGATTCTGATCCCACTAGAAACAAAAATAAAAAATAGAAACCTTCTTTGACAAAAGCACAAGCTAATCAAGATCCCAACAAAATCATGACTTTACAAACCTCACTCTAATAAAAGACTCACACATCACCATCCCCGCGATCATCATCACAGTCATCATCGTCAAGAATCAAGAAGAAGAAGTAAAAGAAGATGAAGAAACAGAAGAAGTATATGAAAAAATAACCAACCTTCTCTGGCAATCCTTTGAAAAGTAAAACCTTTTTGGATTATGCGGGTACCCATAATCCAGAAACTTCACTGCATGCAACAAAACCAATCAGGGTCGGCTCCTTTTGCAAGAAAGCAAATTGGGGTATTCGATTAATGAATGGTTGCAGCCCAATTTTTGTTGTACCATGAAGGAAAAGGACACAGCCGACATAAACATCAATCGGTCAAAAAAAAAGAAAAAAAAAAAAGAGACGTGGATGCTTCAAAAAATAATTAGCAACTATTCCTCCTAAAAACTCTGGTAAACTAAGTAAAATATTGGTTTTGTTTTGTTATTTGATTTCTCAAAGTATATAATTAAAAAAATTGAAATGATTGCAGCAATAATTAATGACTAATTATTATTTTATTTTTTCTTTATTTGATTTAACTTTGTTTTGTCGTGTGTGGATTTCCTCACCAACTGTAATTGTCATGTTTGCGTTTTTGGCGCCATGAAGATATCATTGATTAATGGAAATGTCGGGATCGCCCATCATTTTACCTTCCTCTGTTATACCAAATATGATCAAACATTTTATATTCAAAATAATATTGTTAAATTAAAGTATTAAATTGAGATAACTCAAAATTTGTATGAAAAAAATAAAATTTGATAATTAAATTTAGAGATAACAATGTGAACCGATATACTTTAAGAATTAATAAAAAAAATTCTTTAAGATAATTAAAAAGTTTTCTTATAAAACTAAGTCACCAAGTCAAAGTTGACACTTATTAAGCTTCACTATACAAAACCAAAACGGATTTTTTCAATTTAATATCGTTTTAGATAAGATTGTTTATAATTTAAAATATTAGTGTAATATCGTATTTTTGCTTCCAACTTACGCTTTGACCGCCTAAAAAGTTTGTCTTCTCCACTTGAAAAATATCTAAACTATAAAATTTGATAAAAAAATTAGGTTATTTTTCTAATATAAATTTAATCACATATGAAAAAAAATAATACCAGAAGAATATATATGTTTTGGAGTTCATTAATCTCATTACACTACTTTAAAGTCAAAACTATTCACAGTCTTTAATTAATAAAAAAAAATATTCTCATGATGATGGTTTGGTTAAAATTCAATAATGTTGCGACCCCACGCACTACGAAGCGAGTGTGAAAGTGCCTTTCCATCTTTCTCGTTTTTTTTTCCTAAATAACTTGCAAATATTATTTGCCGTCCATTTATAATTAGTAGACTTTTTTTTTCTTCAATGAAAAATGTAATTTGGAAATAATAGTTTCTTTTATGTAATTTATTCCCATATAATTAATTTGAGTACTTTATTTTTTTTATTATAAAGCTCTTCCTCTTTCAATTAATTCATTTTTTATATCCAATCTATAGTGATTAAAGTGATAGTGCATGATTATGAACAATTTTGTAATACTAAAAAATATATACAACTTGTTCAGTAAATATTATTTCCTACGCTTCTCATTGTTTTTAGTAAACTCATAAAAAAATATTTTAGTCCATCACATATTGGTGATTCAAATAAGTTTATCGACTTATTAAAATTTCCACTAATTTCTATTTATAATATCTTAAAGCCAAGTTTATGAGAGAGATTAAGACTGAAATAAAAAAAATACAGGGGTATTACAGACTTTTTAAATCTTGGGAGTGTATGAAAGAAATACGGAACTTCAAAAAGAAGGAGTCTTATGGGTTTCACATTTGGTCCCGTTGTTTTGGTGACTATGAATGATCCGTACAAGCTTGTATTTTAAAATTATTTTGGTGATAAATATGTGTTTCTTTTTTACTGTTTTAAATATTTTTTAGTGTTATAAAATTATGAACGTATTATTGTATTGATGGAGCGGAAATTGATGATAAATTATGTTAGAATAAAATACATTTATTTGTCCTTATTAAAATAGAAAGTTTTTTTTTATCTCTTTACAATTTTTAGGACTTTTATATCTACAATAAATAATTGTTGTTATTGATAGAGTTAAAATCAGTTAATAACCTTCATTACTAAACTAATTATTGATCTACATTAACAAAAAATAGGTATCAACCATTGAAGTAAACAAAAATTAAAATTTGATCTTTTGGTAATAAAATAAATTTTTATTATATTTTGCTTTTCTTTTTTTTTTCTATTTTTCGTAGTCAAAAGTAATGTAGGTTTTTTATTTTGAAATTTATTCAATAGATTAGAGAATTTAATGAACGTGTGAAGCAATGGCAATATGCATATAATAAAAAATATACATATTGTTTTAATCAAATTAAAAAACAAAATTTTGATTTTTAAGAAATTTTTTTTAATAGATAGATATATATAGCAAATACATTGAAAACTAACAAGCCAAAGTTGCATGCAAATTCAGCCATGTAAGACAAAATAAAAAATATGCAGATAGAGAATTAATTCCAATTGATTTCTTGAAATTTATAATATTATTATTACTTTCGTTATTTTGTTTGGAAATTCAAAATTCAAAATCACGAAATTATCCCTTAAGCCCTTACAAAAGAACCGCTTCTTCACCCCGCTCTCGCTTTCTCTCCAATTTTTGCCCTAAAACCCTGGCTGCCGTCGTGGTGGCCGTCGCTGAAGGTAAGTCACCGTAAACTCCTCCGTTAGATCCTTCTTTCGTTTTCTCTGAATTGAATAGATTCAGCATTCTAAGTTTCTGCATTATTATTATTATTATTTGCTCAATTCACACTTTTTTCCCCTATGTTGGTTGACAGAAGTAGAATAGCGAAGCAAACAGAGTATTACTCTCCGATTCGTCATGAAGCTCGTTAGGTCTCTTTTCCCTCTCTCTTGGTTGCGTTGGTCAATTTATCTGTTTTATTGTGCTATTGTCGATTTCATTTTCTGGGATCAAAGCCTAATTATATGTGAACACTGTTTGAACAGGTTTTTAATGAAGTTGAACAATGAAACCGTATCCATTGAGCTCAAGAATGGCACTGTTGTTCATGGAACCATTACAGGTTCATTTTCTTCCTCGATTTTTTTTTTCTTTTTGCAGTGTACTAGAGTTGTACAGTCGTTTACTAATAACATAAATTTTAATACTGAACTAGACTTCCTGACTCACTTGTGTACTAGAAGTGTAAAACCATTTGCAAACAACATACTAGAGCTGTATTGGAAGAGGGGGTTTGTTAGTTTCTAATTTGAATGAGGCATTTAATTATTTGCTCGGGTTCTCTGTGATTGATTACTGATTGGATTGTACTCATTCAAACCTGTTTGTCCACCTTCATTTTATTTCACTACCTTCGGCTTTTTCCAATTTTGGTTCATTGAGTTAGACGACGTAGAAAATTTTAGTGCATTTTCTTCGGTCTGGTACTGAGATGACCCTCTTATAGGGTTGGGTGGGAGATTTTTCTTAACCTGTAAGTGGAGAGGACTGGGAATTTGCTTCCGTTCATTTGTGGCTGAATAATTACTTATGTTTCCTGTACAGAGTAGTTGATTGTGTGGTTGATTTGGAGTATAATTTAGACTGTGATATGTTGTGTTGGATGATAACATGAGGAACTGCAATTCCTTCTAGCTCGTACAGCGGTTTGAGACATGTTGCCTCTGGGGTCTTGGATGATGGTTGTTTCTTGTATTAAGTCTTTTTTTTTTTTGGAATAATTGCGGGGAAATGATCCTGTTGTGGAAAATCTCGAGACCTCAATCACCTGTCTTCTAAGCATAATTCTCACTCCCAAATTTATCTTTTCAGGGGGCTCTGTATATTCTTGGAATTTGCATTTTGGAGAAACTTTCCTGATAGTCAAACTAATAAGCTAGGCTTACCTTGTGCTTTTAGTTGATTATAGTAATCTCTTCCTCAATTCAGACTGGAGAGAATATGAATTATTTTCAAGTAGTAACAAGTGTCCTATGACATTTAATTGTCTGATTTAAATTAATGCATCCTCTTCCGTTAAATTTTGTACTTGGTACCCATCTTATTGGGTTTGATCCAGTCACATGGATGTGATATTCGGCATGTCATGAATAAGCGTCTCCCTTCGCCCGCATTTGTAGATATGAGTGAACATGAAGTACATCGTTTATGAATTTTGGGTGTAGTGAGTCCTTCTTCTTACTGTAAACATATCTTGCTACTTCCTGGTATAACTCCACCAATAGTTGTCTCTTGCCCAAAAATACAACTTTGAGATACTGATTTTTAAGACTTTTGCAACAGGTGTTGATATCAGTATGAACACTCATTTGAAAACAGTTAAACTAACACTGAAAGGGAAAAATCCAGTGACTCTGGATCATCTCAGTGTGAGGGGTAACAACATACGATACTATATTCTTCCTGACAGCTTGAATCTCGAAACCTTGCTTGTGGAAGAGACACCTAAGATCAAACCCAAGAAGCCAACTGCTGGTAATGTCTGGTTTGACTACAAATTTTTTATCCATACTCAGTACATTCTAATTGTTTCTTGCCGGGTTCCTCCGGTTTTAATGTTAGCATATTTTTTTTATTACTCTTCCAGGGAAACCTTTGGGCCGAGGACGGGGAAGGGGTCGTGGACGTGGCCGTGGTCGTGGCCGTTGAGTTCTGTCCTCTATTTCTGTGGCATGATATTATAAACTTTGTGGCAAGATTTTCTGGGTGTTTTCAGGAACTTCTGAAGAGCGTAATTATTAAGCTGTTCCTGCTATTTTCTTGCACTGTTCTAGTGTACAATCATCTTCATGCATAAACTGATGTAACCTGAATTACCTATTACCTTATAGTTGTTAGTAAGGAATCCTCCATTCAGCAGTATGATATGACAAATTGCTCATGATGGTTATTATACATAACACAGTAAATAGGCCAACGAGTTGCCTAACGAGGTTTGAACTAAATGATTGATTTCCCGATGACAGATTCGTAATGTTTATTTACATGTATGAATGGTATTTGTGAGATGTCTTATAGTGTTTGCTTGCTTCCATCGTCATACTGTCACATCCGTTGCAAGTTAATCATGTAAGTTTATTTAATAAACCAGGGATATACTAGTTGGATGCACTTGCTATTTGCACTTTGGGGCACTCAGAGGATACCCGTTGAAGCTCTATGAGACATTAGCAATTCTGGATATTTACTCTGCTCCTGCAGTACTTTGAAATGTATTTTAAAGTACTAAATCAACGCAGCAATTCTATTTCACTATACCATTCAGGCTCCTCTCTGTTTTTACCTATAAGCTTGGAAAGAGATACACGGCTTCCTTTTCATAAAATCTGGATTTCAATTTACACTTGTGGTTGTGCGCGTGATTCACACAGAAACCTGCCACGGAAATTGTTAATTTGTGCCCATAGCTTGTACTGCAGAAAACGGCATTAAGTGCTTGTTCCTTCGGAACACACTTAATCCTCCTGCGCCTCTATCATCTACAATCTTGTTAATATTATGAGTCACAGGTTTGTGGCTTATGCTTATTGTAGGATTGGGCTACCTCTTGAATAGCCAGCCTTCTATGGACAGATTCCAATTAAGAGTGTAAAGAGTGTGTGTGCTTTTAACTTTGGTAAACACTAAATATTTTTGTACGAAATAATGAGCATTGTAATTTAGTTAATAGACCGCATATGCACGAAGTAAAGAACAACGCCTTGCACTCAACAATAATAATTGCTAACGAGGTTTCTCAAAATTCTGGCAGCTTCCTGGACTGAAAAACAGCAAATTTTGAAACTTCAGAATAAGAATAACTGATTCCATTTTCTTGAAGAAACTCCTCGAGTAGTTTCTTATGTGACTCTGGGTCAGCACTCTCACATTCCAACTCGTAGCTGGTCCCAAAATCATAGTTGGTCTCATCCAGTTCCAGTTTCAACCCTTCCCATTCATGCACAGCCCTCACATTCCTAAACCCACCTAAGCAAACAACCCCATTTTCTCCAACACCATACTCATCCCTTACCCTCTTGAGCACCGTGGAAGAATCCACTGATAAGAGCCTCCATGGTTCAGCAATGCATGCACGCCCAAGTGCAGCGTCAAATGGCTCTTCATGTTCCTCCATGCGGCTGATTCCGGCCGAGATCACTGGCTTGGCCTTCAAGGAGAGGACGCACTGTTCCAGGTTGTAGAAGCGGATTCGGAGAACAGCGAGGTTGGAAGTGAGTTCCTTGTTTCTGCCATCGAAGAAGATGTTTTCTTGGATTAAGGTTTTGGTGTGAAAAGGAGCAAGTAGGTTGGAGAGTTTTTGGTGAGTGGCTGAGTCTGGGAGACGAAGCTTGATCTCTACTTCCATATTCACCTTTTCAAAGTTCTCCAGATGAAGAATCAATCATTGTGCCATGCATACCAGTGGTATTCATGTTCTGCTTTTTTCCGCCTCAAGAAATGGATAAGAATTAGAACGTGGTGAATTTATGTCATGATATATTATACGTATCTGCTCCCCTCCAACCTAGTTTTTTTTTTTCTATAGTATTATGTAATTGTAATGATATGAACCCCAAATATTTTAATAAATTTATTATAAAAATATATCAAATAATGTGGTCTCAAAAAATATATTAAGCTGCATAAACTATGTAAGTGTTATTTGGAAAAAACCTAAAAAGTATTATACAAAAAATTATGTTCTCTGTAAAATAATAAAAAAATGACAGGGTGATAGAAAATACCGGACAGATATTTTAGTGCCCTTTATATTATGATATTACTTATATTTACTACAATTTATTTTCAGTTTTAATATATTATTTCCCAGCTAACTGCTGAAAATTCAAGTGGCCAAAGGTATTACACCATGAACTGTGACCAAACTACCTGAAAGTTGGTTAAAATCTGAGCATTGAACGAAGTCCCACATCGGCTGAGTCAATTGCATAAGTCCGACATCGACTTCACAATCTGAGATAATGTGCAGTTTTTAACCTTTCGGGACTAATGGGATTTTTAATCTGTTGAATAAAAATGATAGGAAATTTCCTTTGAGTTAATGTATCATTTTTGTTTCTACAAGCATATCCTTGGGATTATTAATAACTTTTTTTTTTTGTATAAAGGAGAGAAAAGTAAAAATATACAGTTTTATATAAATTAAAATTAATTTTTGCACAAAAATTTAGAAGTGATATAAGAAATTATTTGTAACTTAATTGATGAATAAAATAAATTAAACTTGTAAAAATACCACTTTTATTTTTCTAGCATAGAAAAAACTAGGTAGAAATTGATCTAAATATCTTAAATTTCAATTTTTTTTAAAAAAAAACTTGATTAATATATTCCCATTAGATAAATCCAATACAATATATTTTATTATTCGTGACGCTTTAACATTTGATAGACCACACTAAGCCCAAAACAGTATATAGCTTTTCCAAAAGACTTTGGTGTGAAAACATTACCTACCCCTTCAATATCAGCTAAAAGTTATTTATATTAAGAAAATCTGAATACGTCAACCTCTCTCTATATAGATATATATTGCTAGTATTAAATAAATTTACTAGTATTATCTATATTAAAAAAAAACTAAACTTATAAATATTTTTAAATAGTACAAAATATCATTCAGAATGAAAAATATTCTTAAAAATTCATAGGAAATTATGTCACAAACTGATAATTTATCTCTGAATGCTGATATTTAATTATAACTATCATTATTATTATTATCATAATTAAATTTAGACTTTAAGAATATAATTGTGTTAAATATAGTTATAGAGAAAATTTTGTAATCTATATATATATATATATATATATATATATATATATATATATATATATATATATATATATATATATATATATATATATATATAGTGCCTATATTCTGATAATTTTTGAGGCCATTTTGTTTTGTTGTGGAGAGAGAAAAAATGTTGAATGGGAGAGAAAAAATGGCGATTCTTGTGATTTCTCTTTTCTTCAGTCTTCTAATGGTTTGTTTCTGCTTCATTCTAATGATCCATTTCATAATGGAATTTGCAACTGTGATGAATAACAGAGCTCGAAAACAGCAAGAAGTTCTGTGGACAGCGTTTGGCATTGCTCTTTTCTTAATATTTTCCTTTGCTTTTGTTGTCTTTGCCATTTTTTCTGGTTGTGGCATGCTCTATATAGCTAATAGCAGCATCAAGGTTGCACCTGCACCCTCTCCTTTCGAACCAGAACACCACCCACCCATGGTTTAACACTTTCCATCTTCATCGTCAAAACATCCTTATAATGTTGTTTACCATAATACTATATTCAATTATGCAGTTCCAAGATACTACTACTACTACTACCTGTTATATATACTTTATTTTCAAGCAAAATTGCACACTTAGTTTTTCTAGGAGTTGAACGATTTCAGATTAGCTTGAAAACATAACAGTACTGTTGCTTTCTATTCTTTACATTGGAACATTCAAACCTTTAATTTGATTCTGATAGATTAAGTCATAAATTAACCTCCTTGAAAGGAAAAAGATTGATTGATAGTATGAATAATGTGCATTTAAATGAAGATGGACTATAATTATAAATAGACCTTTTGTTTTTCTAGCACACTAGTTCAAATATTTGTTCATGATATCAATATTATTGTTTTAAGATGTAAACTTTTAACCTAACTTTATTTTTAATTCATGTAAAATATGTAATATAGTCTTTTATGTTCAATTATATATATTTTAAATGAGTAATCTGAATAACATCGAAGATTTAATAAACAATAAATATTATTAAAATAAATTTTAAATAATTTTAATACCATATTAATAAATAAGCAATAAACCTAAATTATGTAAAAACAATTTGGAAGATAAAGTTTATCTTTATTTATATAAGTTCATTTTTATGTCTAATTAACATAAAATTTTCAATAGTATTGATCTATCTGCTTTTGGTACAAATATTTTTCTTAAGAAAAAGATGAATGAAACTTCCTTTGAAAATAAAGGTTACCTAAATCTAACTAGCAAGTAGACATATATATGTATCCATTAGAGTTTGAATGCGAAAATAGGATTTCAAAGTTGCAAATGCATGAAGTATAAGTTCTATTTTTGGTAAGGAAAAAAAAAGAAAAAGAAGAGTAACAGAGTGCTATATACAGAATACGGTGTTGAAGATACAATTTGATGTAGAGTCTAAAAATTGTCCAAATATATCTGCTAAAAAATTGCTGCATTATTTCATCAAGAAAAAAAAAAAAAACTTTTAAAGCATGAAAAAGTATGTTTTAAACAGATGACATGACATGATGATTTGTGACATGCATATCGAGCTCAAGATATGATTCTGATACATTGGAGACTGAATATCCCTATATCCTACAAAAATAGTAGCACAAAGTACAGAAAAGTAAGCCAAAGTTTATCTGTTTGCTCTAATGAGTGAATGTACAAGAGTATCCCCAAATATCTGCCATGGACTCAGACACACCACAACATATGAAAATATGGTAATCAGATGTTCGAATTTCCTTCACATGGAGAACCACAATCACCAGTTAAAACAAACATCATAGTAAGACTATAAAGCAGGTTATATCACTCATTGAGCCATGATATCAGCTTATAAAAAGACTTTATAAACATAAAAGTATATTACATACACTCAGAAAGACATATATATTATTATACTTTGTACCATCATAATCTTTTCCCATCAATGAAGCAAAGTTAGATATGGATAAAAGCTCAGACCTTCCACAGATGCTCTTTTCACTTCTTTCTCTGATAATGGTCTCGAAAGAACAAACATCTAGGTACACTAGGGGAGATGATATTGTCGCGTGGCCTCAGATAAATTTTCATGTGACATGCACTTAAAATTATCGATTGACTTTTCCCACAAATTGAAAGACTGGTTAGAAAACTGGGAAATCTGTCATAGGAGTTTACATTTATATATAAAAAAGCTAAAGTCAAGGATGGTGTTTCACAACAACTTGTTGTTCATTTCCATAATACATGTGCTTCTTTATACAAACTACAACACAAACCATAAACTACAAAAGGCAAATGAAGAAAATTGAGAGGTTGATTTTTCCTACTTTTCTTGTTCCCTTGCAGGCAATCTATCAGCTAGTAATAATTCTGATAAAATCTCATGTATGGATATAACAATGTCTTGAGTAATAAGAAATGAAGACAAGACAGTGCTGTTTTGTTTGAGAAGTTTCAAAGCCACAAAGCTCCAGCTTGTTTGAGAAGAGGGACAAGGGTGCCACTGATGTGGAAAGCCAAAACCCTGTCCATGGAACCAACAAGTTTTCCTCCAATGAAGACGACAGGAACAACTGCAGCAGTGGTGTTGATTCCATTTCCAAGAAGCCTCATCAGTGCTCTCTCCATGTCTTTTCCTTTGGGGTCTTGGTCAAGCTCATGAACAGTGGGGTTAACCCCCATGCCACAGAAGAGCCTCTTCATTGCATGGCACATGCAACAGCTACTTACACTGAAAATCACCACAGCACTCTGAGAGGCGAGCCTAACCACTCTCTCCATTTGGTCTTCTTCCATGGTCCGAACCCTGATGAGGTAGTTCCATGCAGCAGCAGCAGGCTCCACTTGGTAATGCATTATTCTTGTAAGAAAAGGAATCAAGTGTTTGAAGTAGAGTTGGATGAGAAAAGTGGGAAGAGGAGGCATGGTTTTATAAGGGTTGAAAAAAGTGGAAGAATTGAAGAAGGGGTGCTTTATTTGTCTGATGTTGTCGCAGGGCGTGTCTCTGATTCAGAGGGAGTGTTGTCTGTTGTGTCTACTGTTGTGTGATTTATACCTTCCATGATACATAGATTGTATAGCCGTAATGCTGCTGAATGGATCGAGGAGAAGAATGCATGCATGTTTGTGACAGAGTGTGAGGTGAAAAAGCAGTGTTATTGATAGAAACAGACGACAGTAGGCAGAAAAAACCAAAAAGCAAATGGCTAATCTACGTATAGCAGATTTGTGAGCATGTAAAGCCGGATGAATGTTTGTCCAAGATTGAGTGAGACCCAAAGAAAGAGAGAAGGGTGCGTCCTTGTTGTCGACCAAGCAACCTTTTTGGTGTTGTTTCTGACATAAGGCATTCGGTAATAATGTTAGTGTCTATGAGGGGTTTTGTTTGCATGTATGTGAGGATGATGATGATGATGATAGAGATGAGAAAAGAGAGAAGAGTAGGGATAGGAATAGGAGAGAGGCTGTTCACCTAAAGCAGTGACAAAGGTGCAGTTGGTGGTGTTGAAAACACAGTAGAAAAAGGAGAGAAGAGAGAAGATGAAGGCGTGGTGTTTCTTTTCTTTCCACCGCATGCTGTGCTGCTCATTCAGGCGGCGCAACCATGCTGACGTGCCCAACTTTTTCATCAATTGTCGTTTTGGAATAATGACTGCATGCTTTGGAAATCACACTGCTTTTCTTCTTTTCTCTCTCTCATTCTTCTATTCTCTTCTCTTTCATTTAACACATAATATTATATTCATTTCTTTTTTAAAAATACTAAAATTAAATTAAAAACATTCTTCTAATATCTTTATACATTATCATTCCATTTCAAAGATTGTGTGGACGTTGCCATGAAGTTAACCGAAAGTTTGACCCTTGTTTGTCAAAAATGGAGGTCAAAAGGTTTGGCGAAAATAAATTATTATTTTAAGCTTTTTCTTATTTCATTTCGATAACTTTTATTTGTAAATTTTAAAATAACAATTTTCGTCTTATCAAAGAGATTTCTGGATTTTTTTTTTCTGAAAAATATGAAAATCATTCCACAACCAGTAAGAGTGATTGGTACAATAAGAGAGGATGTTTTAGTCTTTTTATGTAGAATGTAGTTAGTTAACAATAGAGGGTACATAAAGAAAGGTCCTATTTTATAATCTTTTGTTTCGGCTAGGTTTAGCAGCCCAGTTAAAAGGTGATTTGACAATGTTTGGGCCCCATAAAATGGCCCGTTTTCAAAGTTCATATTAAACTCCTGGAGTAATGATTAACAGTAAGATTGGGCCATATTTATCTATGTGATTCATTCATAGAACGAACAGTAAGATTGGGCCAAAAATGTTTATAATATTTACTACTTGAATCATGCATAGATTAAAATTTATACTCTTTGCTGATGCATGCAATAAAATTATACTCATCAAAGTCACTTGCACTAATTTTAATTAAAAATAGATAAAATTAAACTTATTTTTTAAAAGAATATACTAAATAGTACTAGTATATTTGTTCATTTTAAAACAAATTTCATTCATATTACATCTTTAATAAAATAACATCTATTTCCCTTTAATTTACAGACACACGTGTGCGCACACTTGAAGAAAATATATTAACCTTTTTAATATTTTTAGGATTTGAAGATATTTTCATTTCTAGATAGTTTACTAACTTTGTATTTAGTGTTTGAAAAATATTTATTTACATGTCGTTCTTATTGTATTAATTTTTTAAAGCAATTTTTAAAATATTTTTAGATTCCTTTTATCAATTTTTTATCATGGCAGTTTCTATGTTTTTCATTCTGAAATAAGATCAATACATGGAATATATTAAAACCAAGTGCAAACTAAAAGAAAAAAAGTTATAGCAATAAAAAGTAAAAAAAATTTAGGAGCTAATGTGAAATTTCTAAACTTTCGGAAACTAAAAATGTTTTTAAATATTAGTAAGTGACATTTTAATCTTTTATTTTTATTTTTGAAATATTATATTGACTAGTATTTAAATAAAAACAACTAATATGTATTTTTTTTTTAAAATTAAGTAAGTGCTATTTTGTGCAAAAGTAAGGATGAGTAAGGATGACGTGTTGGAATACGAAATACATTCGGGATTCTTCTACTTGGATGGTTATGTAGAAGTTATTGTTCTTCTCCTGAAACTTCTGGAACTTTCATTTTTTCCACTGTTGTCCTGTCTGGTTATAAAATCTCAGTTATCTATTACCTTATTCATCACAATCAAAAGCAAAAACCTTAAAATTCTCAAAATTGATGCAGATGAAGAACACCTCTTTTGAAAGAACTCCCTGGGGCATGGTTGAGCCAAGGTATTACAAAGCACCATCTAAGGTGGTTTCGATTCCTGTTCGCTTCGTGGGTTCAGAGCGCAGCAGAGCCGATTCTGCCATAAAGATTCAAAGGGTGTTGAGAGGGTTTCTGGTGAGGAAGACGCTGAAGAAGATCGCGGCCATGAGGGTGGAGTTGGCACAGATTGAGAGCGAGATTCGGGTTGAAGTGGTGAAGAGGGAACCGAAAGAGAGGATGAGGGTGATCGAGACCATCATGAACTTGCTTCTGAAGTTGGATTCGGTTCGGGTATTGCACTACTCTGGCCTCAGGGAGTGCAGAAAGTCTGTTATCAGAAAAGCTATTGCCCTTCAGGAAATGCTTGATCAAATGGGTGTCGCTGATTCTGATGAGGGCGTGAAATCGGAAAAGAAGGAGGAAGAATGGAATTGTTTGGTGAAGGAAGAAGAAGAAGAAGAAGAAGATAGTGGAATGGAAAATTTGAGGAATGAGGAAGATGATGATGAAGTTGAGGAAATTGAAGGTATGAGGAATGAGGAGGTGCAAGATAAGGAAAGTGTTTTGGTGAAAGAGGAGGAAGGAGATAGGAAGAAGAAGGAGTTGTTGATGGAGACGATGGTGGAAGATAACCACAAGATGATAGAGATGATGGCGCAACTGTTTCAGAGGAATGAATTGCAGACTTCACTTCTGACCTCTCTATCACAGAGGGTGGAGCAGCTTGAGAGAGTCATGGCTTCTGAGAAGTTGAGGAGGAAGAAAAAGGGAAAGACTTGTAGAAAAAATAAACAAACTCATCTCAGAAATTGCTTCGTCTGAGATTTAAAACAATTTTTTACTTTTGTAATCTTGGTTTGTTTTTGTCCCTGTTGAAGTTGATGTTCACTGTAATTCATTTTTCCTTCATACTATCAATAAAGTGTTCTTTAAGGTTAGTTATGGAAACTCAAATATAAATGGTAATTCATATAAATGGAATATCTTATACAATTTTAAAAAATCTTGAGAGAAGCATATGAAATTTGCTTTGTGAATAAAAGGAATCTTATGTTGCTTTCAAAATTAGACATAATATTAACTCTGATTTAAAATTAAAAGGACATTCGCATCTCAAGTTTAATAATGTCTATGAAATAATATACCTATAGACAGTCAAATCAATTAGATAAAAAAAAAAATTGAATTTCGTAAATTTAATAGAGAATTAAAAAATATTCATTCCTTTATTGGACAAAAGGAAATATATTGCCACAATATCACAAGACACAACTTTGATATATTTGTTTAAAAATTTGAAAAATAAACAAAAATGGTCATTTAGAATGCACGCCTTCTTATATTTACAAAATGAATAAATATAGTTTTATTTGTCACGTCACTTTAATTTCTTATTTAAGTGAGAGACAATATGTCACGTCTCATTTAATTCTCAGTTAGTGAAATTCAGGTGTTACCAAGAGGAATTGTGAGATTTTAGAAAGTGGAGTACAAGTGACAGTTTGAGAGTGGATCGATCGATAATTGACAGTAGTATTTAAGCTGAGATTTCAAATTTCCAACTATTTTCTGTATGCAACATTTCTTCTCCAAACTTCTGCAACTTTCATTTCTCCTCATCCTCTCTAAAAATTTTCCTCTTCTCTCTAAAATTCTCACTAGTTTACTGTTTCGATCACTACTCAGGCAACGTCTGAAGCTTCGTGGTGACAGGCACTTTCACTTACACATATCGGTTTTCGGTTTGGACTGGTAAATTCAAATCCTTCTTGTTCTTTGAAATTCTGCGTTCTTCCATGCATGCGAGTGTTTTCAGCTTGCATGTAGTCTTTCACCCCTCTCTGAAATGATTCTTATGTATTTGATTCCATAGTGAAAATTGGTCACTATTTTAGAAGATAGTTAAGAAGCCATAAGAGAACTTAAGAAGCATAGCAGTTCGGGAAAAGCTTAATATTTCTGGACATAGAGGTAAGGAAAGCTTTTAATTTAATTATGACTTATGTTTTTTGGATGTGGTATGATGGAATGACTTTACATATATGAATAGGTTGATTTGGTGATCTTACATGTCTGTTTTTGATTGAAAAATGTCTTGACTGAATTCTCTTCTAAAGGAGGATTCGGTTGATGATCGATCGGTATCCTAAAGGTGATAATTATTATAGTTGATATTTACTAAGTTAGTTTAGTCAGAGTGTTTAAAATAAGTGAAGAAAGTTCCTTTATCAGTTTCACCATATATGCTATCTATTTAAAGTGCTCGATCACATACCGAGCGCTCAGTCTTTAAAAGTGCTCGGTCATAGACTAAGTACTCGGTCTTTGAAGTGTTCAAGTTATTATTATATGCTTTTGATGAATGGTTGAGTCTATGAATATGATGGATAATTATGAATTGAATAAAAATAGAGATGTAAGAAAATTCCAAGGATGAATGTCTCATGATTGGTTATGATTGGTAAAGTATGAACATGGTCAAACTCTGGCTTCGTCTTTGATCCTGATATTCCGTGGTTACTCCTCCTCATATAGAAGAGGGTAACTCATGCGTGGGAATTGCAGAAGGTCCGCGACCATAAGACTAGATGGTTGTTTTAGGACTAACCTCGGGTGACAGCTGTTGAGTGTATCCCAGTTACTACACCACGTCGGTTGCTAGAGACGACGAATTACATGGGTCATACAGTCCGGACTGTGTCGAAGTGGTCGGTTATGCTATGTTGTATGTTCGGTCTTTGATTGTGATATGTGTATGATGATTGCATATATGAATAGGTTGTTTTAGTTATTTGTTTTCTTTATAAATGATATGTTTGATTTACTAAATTAAATTATATAAGCTTACTCTTATTTCTTGTCTTGTCTTCTATCGTGGTTCGTTCTCTTCACTACAATGATCATTCTATGAATATTGAGGACTCCTTGGAGGAAGCTCTGCAGGACGAACAGTCTGAAAATAGTGTAGGACCGTCCGATCCATAGATTAGGCTTTTATACAGTTTAGATAATCGTTCGGTATTGATCTCCTTTTGTATAGTCGTTCAGCATAAACTCTCTTTTGTAACATCGTTCGGTCTATACAAGACCTAAGACCTTTCAGTTAAAATTGTATAGTTGTTTTTAAACTTCATCTTATGTTTAGATTTTTAATACTTGAAATATATCGTATATTTTCATTTGTAATTAAGATTTTATTCCACTGATTTATCATATTATTATTATTAACTCCTGAATATATATATGTATTATGTACCCTTAAATTTGGATTTTTTTTTTTGGGCTTATAGTCTAATCACACATGGTGTATAGACATGGTGTATAGAAATAATAACATAGGATTTTAGATATATCCAATTTTAAATTACATCGAAAAGAGAATTTAGCATCCTAAATTGTAATTATTTGTATAAATATATTAAATCTTAATTTTGTCTTAATTCATGTTTAATTTTATCTCATTTAAAATAGATATTTTAAACTTTAATTTTATTCTTATTGATCTATTTACTCTTTTTGTATTTGTCTATACACGTCTATATTTTCATTTTATTATAAGTAATCTTTAAAACGAAGATGGAAACCAGGGAAGTGCATTTTTATTTTATTTTATTTCAAAACTAATAGAAGAAAATTAAAATTTAGGTTTTCTACCGATAATTACAGCATATTAATAATAATTAGTGTTAGAAATGATGATGTGGCAGAAGACGCGAGAAAGTAGAAGAAGAATCCACAGGTCTCTAGAAAGAGAGCATAAATGACGCCACGTAAGCAAGCCGTTAATTCTTTCCTTTCCTCCTGAAACTTCTCGAACTTTAGTTTCCTGGTCTCTTCTTCTGTATAAATATCTTCCTCTGTTTCTTACTTCCTCAAAAACAAAAGCAAAATCCTTAAAAAATTTTAAATCAACAGGACCTACAATGATGCAGATGAAGAACAGCCCTATTCATTGGAGCACGGCTGAGCCTGATTATTACAGAGTACCATCCAAGGTGGTTTCCATTCCTGTTTACTTCGTGGGTTCAGAGCGCGCCAGAACCGATTCTGCCATAAAGATTCAGAGGATGTTGAGAGGGTTCCTTGTGAGGAATGCAATGAAGAAGATCGCAGCCATGAGGGTGGAGTTGGAGCGGATCGAGAGCGGAATTCAAGTGGAACTGCTGAGGAGGGAGAAAAAGGAGAGGGTGAGGGTGATCGAAACCATCATGAACTTGCTTCTTAGGCTGGATTCTGTTCGGGTGTTGCACTACTCTGGCCTCAGGGAGTGCAGAAAGTCTGTCATAAAAAAAGCTATTGCTGTTCAAGAAATGCTTGATGAAATGTCTGTTCCGGCTTCAGAGAAAGAGGAGGAGAAAGAAGTGAAAAAAGAGAGGGAGGGTGATTGTGGGGTGGGAGAAGATGATTATTTGGTGAAGAAAGATGAAGGTAATGTAATGGAAAGTTTGCAGAATGAGAGTGGGTGCATGGAAGAAGAAAGAATTGGGTTGGAAACAAGTTTGGTTGAGGGAAAAAGGTGTGAAGTTATATGTGAGGAGCAAGAGAAAATTGAAGGTTTGAGGAATGAGAAGGTGGAAGAGAAGGAAGATGGTGAAGAAGGAAAGAGTTTGGTGAAAGAGGAGAAAGGGGATTGTGAAAGAGGGGAAGGAGATGGGAAGAAGATGGAGTTGTTGTTAGAGAAGCTTGTGGAAGACAAGCAGAAGATGATGGAGATGATGGTGCAGCTTTTTCAGAGGAACGAAACACAGACTACAATTCTCACAACTCTCTCACAAAGGGTGGAGCAGCTTGAGAGAGCCTTTGTCAGTGAGAAGTTGAGGAGGAAGAAAAATGTCAAAAAGAAGCACTCTTGCCCTAAAAATGGCTTCCACTGACTTGTGCCACCTCTCAGAATGATCTCCATTTTTGTGATTTTGACTTCTTTCTGTCTTCCTCTTGTAACTATATTTGTTTTTGAAGTTGATGAGTTACTTTCTCAAGTAATTTTGGAAACTGCATTGTCTTTTATTACACATGAATCTTGATTCTACAATAGAAATCCAAATATGCATACATACAATTTGGAAGCTTTTGTATTCTTGTCATAGTGTGGAAGAATGTAATTTGATTATTTTTATCAAGCTTTTAAAAGTGTTTGGTGTTATGAATTTCAGATAAATTTCATCACGATTGAGCATTTTGATTATTTTTATATTAGTAATGCTGAGTCACTAAATTTAACACTATTACATGTTAGCCTACAAATATTTAATAATTATTTATTTTAATACATAAGGAATCTGTATATTTTCAAAATGATACTATTATTCAAAACTTATAAGCATGACGTATAACTGAATCCAAAAATTGAAATACTCAATAATAACATTTTTAAAACCCATTATATATCTCGCAATGCTTAATAGTTGAAAAATGGAAAATTATAAAATGTAAAAAATTTACAATATATAAAATGCCACAATAACTGCAGTTTATTAAATAAATAAAAAATTGTCTAAATTTTTCCTAAGCTAGGAAAATTTTCCCTAATTTATAGTTATCATGAAGTACAAGTTAGATAAAATTAGTTATAAATAATGTAATGATTAAAATAAAAAATACAGTATAAAATAAAATGAAACAAGAAATAGGAAGTCAAGTTTTTTATGAATTAGAGTAAATTTAATAGTGAAAAAAATGTATAAATTTTACATGGTGAAATCCAAATAAATCTTAATTCTTTCTGAACTTGAGGATTAATTACTGTATAACTGTTGTCACTTAATCAGTAATTTTAACTTCCAAAATCTTGTAATTTTATCTTTTTATGTTGATCATACACTTGCCTTAAATATTTAAAAGATAATTTTATCACTTTTTATCAATCTCAAACAACATATTTATACCAAAAAATGATAACAGTACCTTTTTCTCGTATTCTTGTCCCATCTTATGTAGTAGAGAATCTTAAGAAAGACCAGATCTAGGTGTTCCTAAATGAGACGCTGAGACAGGACAATAGATTTAGTATACTCATCATGTTTTCTTATAGTATAAAAAATATACATAAATACTCCTAAAAAGAGTTTTTATAGATATAAATTTTCTATTTTGCATTTGTACAACATTAACATTCAAATTCAACACATTATCAGCTTCTGTGGATCATATATGTCATGGCTTTCTGATAAAATGCAGTTATCACCAAGAAATGATTTACTTCTACCAGAAAATCCAAATCAATCTCAGTATTACAGTGTATAATGTTTGGTAAGACAATTTAAAAAACATAGCTTCACTGCTTTCACAGTTATGATTGATATTCAACATCTGAATTATGATATAACAGTTAAAAACTTTTAATAGAACACAGAGCATCCCCACTCTCAGTTCTTGAGTGGAGTCAATTGGTTTTGGAAGAGATGTGTACTTGTCTTTCCCATGATCCACTCTAAATCTGATAAAGGCAAAGAGATCTCATTGGCAATATGATGCACTGCTTCTTTGGCTCCTTTGTAACCACATTCAGCAACAACAAATGGAAAATCACTGTAACAGCATGATTGGAAAAGAAAAAAAAAAGTTACTTTGGTTGTTTATGGATAAGATTCTCTTACCCCTTTCCCCATTCTACTGTTTCCTCACTAAGTTGAGTTCTATTTTAGCTGAACACATGTATGATTGGAAGTTACCTGCCCCACATTACACGGTTAGCACCAAAGTGAGAGACAACTTGGGATAAGAGAGCAGACAAATCCAGATAAGGAAACTGTCCTCTTGACACTCTGAAAAGGGCACTAAATTTCACATGTACCTGTCATAAATTCAAAATTTAGCATATTCATGCTGGAGGTTTCACTGATAAAGGAAAAAGAAAAAAACAAAAGACTGTCAATTATTTTGACAAAGGACTTCAACAAGTTAAATGATTGTTTATAACATCAATATCTCAGATTTCATCTTTTACCATTTGACTCATTTAATTGATAAGAGGATACTGATATTGGCAAAAATAGATTAAGCATCTACAAGAGTTAAAAATTTGTGCTTCTGTCATGGTCTTCAGCAGTATAGCAAAAGTGAAATTAATGAGAACTTTATGCGTGCTGTGCTTCCTTGAAGTCACGCTGATGAGGAAAGAATCAAACACTTACTTGTGGGAATCTAGACAGATTTAAAAGTTGAGAAAAGACAAGAGCTTCCTCATCATTTCTGCAACATAATATTCATATAAGGAAACTTGTCTGGGTCTTTCAGATTGTAAATATAATAATATGGCTTACATTGGTGGTTTGCAAAAGGCCAAATGGTCAAGCAATACTACTGTTGAAGGAAATTCTGTGCACAGTTGCTCAATTTCAGAAATATGCAGACCAAGCCCCTGAAATTATTCAGCTCAATGATTCTTAATTTCGTCAACTTATACAAGGAAGTGTCTCAACAACCGTATAAAAGGGTATTGATACCATAAGCCAGAAGTAGGAATGTCACAGAAAAATTTGCAATAGAAGGAGATGAAAAATGACCTTCATACACATGAAGCCCACTGCTACATTGAGTTCTCCAGCCCTTTGGAAAATTGCCTTTCCAACTTTATTTGTCATCTGCATTGTGATCATTCAATTATGATCCCATACAAAGTAAAAAAAGATGTAGACTCTTAGTGTAACATATGATGCCATCACCTTTTTAAAAAGCAGAAGTAATATTTTACTAAAAGACCCTATTTACTACAGGTTTACACCTTACAATGATGCGACACTTTCCCTTATTTCTCCAAAGTGAGTCAAATTTAAATACTAAAAAGAACAACATTGAAAGAAACAGCCCCTGTAAATAAATTTTCTAAACCCAATATTACTCACATCTTCTGTTTCTTGCAGCACATATTTATAGCAATTCTTTTAGGATATTGTTTATTTTCAGGAAACTTAGTGGAAGTTAGTGTAATTTACTACTACTTCATTAATCTAAGTGAAAGAAATCAAACAATAGAAGAGTAGGGGCGAAAAAAGAATGACTTAATTATGTCTCCAGCCTAAATCATAAACAAGCAGATATGTGAGAGAGATCGGTTTGCATGCCTTTTCTCCGGTTGGCCACAAATACGGATTAAATCGAACAGCACGGTAACCATCCTATCACAGATAAAAAGAAAAATTCAATTGTTTTGTAATAAAATTAACTATCTTGATGAAAAGAAGTAATTTATTAAACCTTCAAAACAAGATCTTCAAATTGCTTAAGCCCACTTCCATCATCAGCTGGATTAGCAAGGCAACAGCCAACAAATTTGGTCGGGTATTTCTTCAAAACGCTGTCCAATGAACAGAATGACAAGAGTGGCACAATATAATAACCCTATAAAAGTTAAAACAAAATCCATTACATGGAAGATGTGCTTACTACAGTGAAATCCACAATTAAGTCCTTGTGAAAGTTTTTCCTCCAGTACACTGTTTAACCAGAAATACTGTTTGAATAAAAAATAAAGTAATCACAACCTAGAAAGGTCATGTTCATTGATGGATCATTCATCATGTATTGCTAAGTTCTCTACTTTAAGAAATAAAAACTTTGGATACATGTAGTGAGCATAAACTACTTCTTTGCATTTGGAAAACACCAACCTGTTTTATATCCCATAAATGAATGAATATATACATTTGATAGATCAAGCTTTTAAATTATTAGCTTAAGGAATTTCAAATGATCTTGGAGATCTTTCCTTTTGTTTCACTACTAGAAAAGGGTAGTTCCCTGTTTCTACATAAAGGTCCTTTTATAACAGAATGTCTAATCTTATCAAGCATTACCATTATTGTGTTATCAGAATTTCTCCCTTTCTTCTCCCCTATTTTCCTTTCCTTGGCAATTCCAGCATTGGAAAACACATCAATGCTGAGATCAGACTTCCACTACACATTCCATCCTTGGCAATTCAAGCATTGCCATTATTGTGTTATCAAGCATTGTTTAATACGAAAACTCTAAATAACTCAGTTCTTACATCAAACGGGTAACAAACCTTGTGACGTAACTATGATCAAATTTATGATTAATTGGTTGCACAATGAGTGCACCATCTACTCCTGCCTCCTCCATACACTGAAAAAAGTGAGCATCAGCATCAATAATATACACACAAACTCAAATGCAAACACAATCTTTTTCCATAAAATTAACCTCAGACCATTGGGATTTGTGAGAAACAGCAGATAGGAAGCCGATATCACATTCTCAATGAATGAGTCAAAATTTGCAGGAAATACAAAAAACAATGCATCTACAAACTGTTTACACAAAAATGTTAAAAAAGTATACACACTATTGTCAAGTTAATTGACCCACAGGTAATAATGGGTAGAGAGATAATGAACAAAATCCTACCTGGAGCAAAAAATCGGCATTTCCTTGTAAAGTGGGTTCTTGACCAGGAAAATAAGGGAATCTACCAGCCTTCCTTTTCACAAAAAGAAAAGGTTAATCACAATTTGGTGAGTGATGATAACAAAAGTCGGCAATAACATTAACAATAATTAATAATATGAAAAAGAAAAAGGTGAAGAAATTGAAGTGTGGTGTGTTAATGTTACCTCTTGAGGTGAAGCCCACACGTGGAGATGGGAATCAATGACTTTGCAAGTTGAAGGGGTTTCAGTGAAGGCCATGTTCGTAACTGTAGCACAACAACCACTTCTGATTCCGAACCTCAACTTTAACCTAGGTTTACTCGAATGTCTCGGACCAAAACCTGAAACCACGGTACTCAACCTCAGCGCCATTTCATGCGAATTATCACTAAGAAAGGTATTTTTTTTTATTGTTTCACAATAATCATGAGTAAATACATTATCTTTTTACTTTATTCTCTAAAAATTGTATCTTTTGTTTTATTTATTGAAAACATGTAAATATAAAAACGACATAATATAATAATAATGTTTAAACCGAAGGAATATGTTGATTCATAATTGATGTAAACTTATCCTTTTCATACACAATGTTCAACTTCTATTTGTAATAATAAATCAAAAACTACATAAACTAGAACAAAGAAACATTTTTTGTTTGAGTGAAATGTTAAAAGGGTTTTGTAGAATTTAGATGATGATACAAAGAAAGAGAAACCTTACAAATGTTACACTTTCAGCAAAAGGGAAAGAAAAAAAAACTTTCCTTTTCTTACCCACAGGTATAAATTTACATTGACATTTGTACTTTTTTCCCATTTGCAATGGTTTGTGTCAAAATCAAACGCGTTTTATATCTTACGCGTATAGCAGCTAAATAACAAGCATGTCCATGTTCATAAATGAAGAGTTTTTGTTGTTTGCAATTGATTTTTCAGCTTAGAAATTTATAACTCTACCTGTTATTTGGCTTTGGATTATATGTCAGAAGTATAAGGTAAATGAGTGATTGTGGTTGAATCTGCACACTTTCCCACACGCGTTTGCCAAAAAAGAAAGTGTTGTCTTCCCTTAAACCAGCTTGTGAAGGCCAAAAGAAACGTCTCAATCTAGCAGACACTATTTTGAAACTGCACCACCTCTTTAAGAAGATACACGACACGTGCTATTACTAGTATATAAATGTGCCACATAACACCTCTTTTTTCCAGGTTTTTTCCCTCTAACAAATCCCTGTGATCGTTTTGGAGTATTATATGTAAATTGGTGTAGCTGTGTTTAACATGTGATGTGTTCTGGTTACAAAATTTACAACTGCTGGTATAATTTTGCCTGTGTTTCAGTACATGCATGTTTCAAAATACGTTTTGGATCGAAATTGTGAATGCTACAAAATATTATGTCATACACGTTCCGATACAATAATAATCAGTTGATGATGTATGAATAAACATGACATATGCATTAAATGAAATTATTACCAGTTAAAGTAGAATTAACGTTATAATGTGACTCATAAAGTGAAAACCACGTAAAGTTAATTGTCATAGATAATTCCAAAAAAGATGACAACATATACACTTCTAAACCTTTTCATTTTATATTCTGGAAATTTTTGTTATGGTAGAGTTTCAAAAATAGTAGGTTTGTGTTTGTGTGTATTAACAAAGCTTCTGAGATCAGAAGAATGTAATAAAGGAAGAGTATTATTCAATTCAACCAAGAAACATGCCTGAACCAAAACCCTACAGTATGAAATCTAATTTCGTTCTCAGAAATTAATATAACAGACATATTAATATACAATTCACTTAGAAACATGTCTGGATTGAACTCTACAATCCGACATCTAATTACAACTTTCACCAAATGTAGAAAAATCTACCACAAAAGCATTGCAATGGGATTAAAAGCAGTCTATCTAGGCTAAACTAAGCTACTGTTTACAATTTAGAACATTGCATATATCTCCTAATTTCTGAAAATACGGTAGGTTCAAGAATAAGACTTCATTAGACCCAAATTATAAAGAAACTTCTCAGAGCTTGATCGAAAGAGACCAGACAGAGAGAATTTTCCTCTCTCATGGGGTTGAGGTTTTGAGCAGACATCATCTTTGACCTGCAGTATGGCCAAACCAATCTCTTTTCTAACTGCTTCAATTGTTTCACTCTTAACTGGATTTCCAGTCACATCAGTCACATAGAAAACATTCACAGCTTGAGTGCCCCTGGTTGTAACTTCAGCACGGTTGACTGAAAGGCCATTTTCTCTAAAGATGCGGGTTACATCAGACAGAAGCCCAACCCTGTCCTCTCCACAAAGTTCTAGCTTTATACCCTACAAAATCAAATACAAAATAATTGTATCACTGATAAATATTTGGTAAGAACATGTTAATTAGCACACCAATCACGTGTGGTAGTACCTCAGAAGTTCGCCTCCTAATAGCGGCCTCCAAACAATGAATCACTCTTTGTCTTTCTGCTTCAGAACTGATAGGACAACCATCCACATGCCTTATATAATATTCCTGTAAAAGAAAGCAAGACAAAAACATATCAGTGAAGTTTAATGGTACAGTTAGTACCTCCAGTGATGAATTCCAGTGGCAACCACAAACTAAAGCATATTGTTACTATTACCAATATGCATTTGCACTATGATAATTATAATTCATGTCTAAGTTGGTAAGATGTACTAGTACTAACATGGTGTCAATTCCAAGAACATAAAACTAACCTGATATGCCTCTGGTCCTTCGGCAATGACAGTTCCATGGTACACAACATACTGCATGTCTGTGAGGGTGCATACGGTATCAAACAGTAATTTAGGTCTATCTGGACACCTCAAGTTCACAACAGTATATCCCTTATCTATGCAATCATCAACAGTTACAAGGAGCTTGTTCCTGTCACTTGTTGATCCAGAATCTCCATCGTCTATGTCATAATCACGGTCGGCATACATCAACTGATGCAGCCTCCTATCCTTGTGAGTAGAATCAACAGAAACAGCAGTGTTGGCACTCTTCTTATCTATGTCTCCTTTCAGCACATACAGTAGAAGCTGCTTAATCTTAGCAAGGCGATCCGGGTTGTCGATGGACAATCCTGTCTCCTCATCTGTGATGTAAACAACGGATGCCATTCTTGAATTGTGTGTCCAGACTTCTGCTGCTACCACATTGCATTTGAGGTCTGCAAGAACAGCAAAAACTTCCGAAAGCAACCCTGGCCTGTCCCTTCCGGTTAATTCAATGGTTGTATGTTCTGCTTCAGCTTGAACCCCAACAGATCTTCTCAAGGATCGGAAACTGGAGGCTCTTGGACCCAGAGACTGCAACAAGAAACAGAAATTATCAGAGTGAATTGGGTAATTCAGATGGATCCATACAGGGCAGTGACATGCAAGAAGAAAATTGTTGATTCAAGTTTCAAAACGAAAGCAGACTAGTTCTTTTACATTCTAGTTGTTAATTTGATGTGTTGAAACGAAAGAACATAAACAGAAACATGCATTATTTTCTTTATTGGAGATATGTGCAGACCGAACAATCACTTATTTCAATTCCACCAACTGCTCCTTCACACAAATAGTTGAATAGCAGATATTTAAGGTCATCAATTCACAAGCTCCCAGCTGAAAGTTTGAAAATTGAGCAGCATAAAGGACTTAAGAAACTACGATAACTCACAGTTGAACATAGCTATTAGGGGGATGAATGAAAAATATCAAACAAACATAATCCTAATTTCGGAGTCAATTTATACAGGAAATTAAAAATTATAAAATACGTGAAAATAAAAATGGCCTCGGATTACTTTTACAGATCTACTACCTGTTGAATTCGGTCAGCTACATCATCTTGCACAAACTTTTTCCCATTCTGATCAGTGACATGAAAAACTGGGCAGTGACAAAAAACCACATAAAACAATATCACAAGAACTGAAAACACAATTCAGCAGAGCCATGGCAGATAGAAAATTGAGAACTCAGAAGTGAACCGTACCATCCATGAACCATTCTCCATCAGAGGAAATGTAAGCTCTTCTAACACTGAGATTCATGTCAGTGAGAACCTGAACCACCTCCAGCAAACTCCCGCGTCTGTTTGCGCTATCAACCTGCAACAAAACTCACGGAAAATGGTAACAGAGAGAGACCCTTTTGCAATGCAGAAAAGACAAGGCCAATGGGAGGTGAATTTAGCACCTTTATCACAGTGTCTGTCCTGCTCGAAACGTTATCCACAGCAACTCTGCAGGGCAGCAAAACACAACATGAAACACTATTATGCTGCATAAACATCTCCCAGCAGTGCAAAGAAGCAAGAAGATGATTAGTGGTGGTAGAGTGGCGAACCTGGGAGGGTTCATTCGAATGACAAGCTTCTCGAATTCATCATGAAGAGGTAGAGGAGATGACCAACAATCCATTTGGGGTGTGGTTGGAAACAGAACAGAACAGAGTAGAGAGTGGCTTTGTTTGGATAACGGAGAGTGAGTTTGTGTTGTGTTGTGTGTCTGATTTGATTCGTGTGTTGTTGGACTTTGCTTGTACCTTGCAATTGGGATGTGTGTTGTGTTGTGTTTGTGTTTCGTGTTTTGTGTTGTGTTGGATCTTTGGAATGTGGTCAATTGGTAGAATGACTCCTAAGCTGGACCAAACGTTCCCTAACGACACACCACACAACACACTATCACAATTTCTTTTTTCTTCATCTCCTCAATAAATATTTATTATATTATTTAATTCTCAATAAATGTTTAATTACTCACTAAATATCTGCCTTCCAAAAATTAACTTTCACTTTTCCATATTAACAGTAACAATATCTCTCTCTCTCTCTTCAAACAAAGATACTTAATTTTGTGATTTATTATTCATATATTATATTTTCTTACAAATTATGTATAATAAATTTCAAAATTTCTAACCTCTTTTAAACTTTTCACACGTCACCACCGTCTTTCGAAAAGTTGACTAACATAATAATAATTAAATAGTAAACTATACTATTAAGCTAAAAAGTTATATGATATTAGTTTAAGAATTTACCTTTTTCTATTGGATTAATTTGAGAAAACTTATGATATAGGGGAAGTGTTTTTTTATGTACTTCATCAAAAAGTGATAGCTGTATTATTACCTTTTTAGCCTTGGATATTAACTTCTTTTTTCATTTGGTAGAATTAAGACCTTTGATAAATTTTATTAATGATTTATATATTTTTTCAAGATTATTGGGACTTCATTTTTTAATTATATTTCCCCAGATTACTTGTTATATATTGAATTAAGTAATTACGTTTTGACAAGTAATCATCTTCTGTTCCCGTGGAATGGAAACAAATTAAAGAATTAGCATATTGAATTTATTACTTTGACCAGAATATTTATTTTATTAAGGAAAAAATTGTAAAAAAAAATTAATACAGAAAAAATTTGACCGAGGACTATAAAGAAGACTGAAGTCAACTGAATATATTTTTTTAAAACGGCACAAACTAAATTAAAAAAATATATTGTTACAGTTGCTTATCGAAAAATTAATAATCATTTTAATATTTTTTCTTTTGGTCTTAACAATTTATTTCTCTGCTTTTATCTCTGTGAAAGTTTAAATAATTATTTATAGTCCTTATAAAATTATAATTTTTAGTTTTAATCCCTGTAAAATAGTTTTTTTTTGTTGTTTTTCATCATTATTTTTTTTAAGTCACCAATTTTGTTCCTAATATCAATTTTAGAAATAATTAATAACATATATTTTCTTAAGTTATGTTTAAAAGCTTTGTCTAGAAATATAGTAGACCCACTTAAATGTCACTTGATTTTTTTTATCACATACATATAACAACGAATTTCACATAATACTAGATATTACAAACAGGGACTAAAACAAATAAAAAAACACATAGAAATTGTAAATATAACTACCTTACAACTTTTATGATATCAAATAACAGTTATGATAAATAATAAATTTACTAGCTTATATTCTAATAAATTCAAAATTGATATTAAAATATTTTTTAATCTGCTAATTTTGTATTCTGAAACCAAATACTGAGACAGTATTAATAGGATTAATCAAAATTTAGATTTTGATTATAACCTTGTTCTTAAAAATATTTTAAAATGTAAGAAAAGAAAATATCTTTAAATAAATTTTAAGCATATTTTAACTAATAAATATATTAAAAGATATTATAAAAATAATTAAACATATATATATATATATATATAATAAAAATTATATATAAAAGATTAAATATATTTTTTTCTCTAAATTAAATTATACATATTTAATTTTATATTTTTGAAAGTCATGTAAAACATATTTTTTAATAAATTATACTATAGTGTTTTTTTTTTTACTTTACGTACAAAGTTTATCATAAATTATAATAAATTATAATATAACTTCTTGGAGGTGATACTTTGTATGATTTTCTCAAAATGTAATACAAAATATTTTTATAATTTACTTTAAGAATAAAATAAAAGTTTTTATAATAATTTAGGGAAAAATATTAATCTTTTAAAAAAGATGTTATGGAGTTGGTGGTGAGTGGTAAAACATGTGAAAGTTGGAATGCATGATAGAATGTCCTTTGTCATAAAAAAACCGTTACTAATGAGCTGGCATTTGTAGTGTTAGTTTGAATGAACAAACTGCTTCGACATGAGTTGTCATCCACACTCTATCTTTCTTAGTCAACCCTTCTGTATTACTAATTACCACTCTTTTTCCATTCACATTATTCATCCTAATTAACATTATAATACTTTCATTAAACAAAAAATCAACTAATATTATTCTTTTAAAATTTATACTACTCATAAAAATATATATTTTTGGATTTTCAAATTTCTAAATTTCATTCTTTAAAATAAACATGTAGTTATTGTTGTTGATTATGTTTTAATAAATATTTAATTATTTTTTCTTTTAAAGGACACTTTTACGCAATTAAGAGGTAAAGCATGTGAATATTTTTGAGGTGGCATGTGGATGTATATGTTTTGATTTTGTAAAAGGAAAATACTAAATGAATCATTGTTTTATTTTAGTTTCTATATCAATGGACCACTGCATTTTTTTCATTGAAAATTTGACTGTAGTCTTTCGTATATTTCGTACAGCAAATACTTTTTAACATATAAAAGTAGCATTTAAATTGCTTTCTGTTTAAAATTATTAAAATATCGTTTATTTTAAAAAAACAGGTTTGTGATAGAAAATAAAGTTTTAAAATGATAAATTTTCAATTAATGCATGTCTACGGAACAATGAACCGACAACATAGTGAGTATCAAAGAACAGATTAAAATATTTAGACATGTGTTTTAAATAAGTGTCACCATAGGGGTGGACCTAAGTTGAGTTTTGTCGCACCACCAATGCTAGTATTTATTTTCTTGTCTCAAAAATGATATTTTTTGTTAATAAAATAAAAGGGTCAAATACATATTTATTATGTACTTAAAATAAATAGAAAAAAAGAATATATAGTGTTTCAATTTGTCAGATCGAGATTAATTTATTTTTTTAACTTCAAGTTTAAGTTAAAAATCATATTTTGCTTTGTACTTATAGAATTAAAAACTTATTGTAAAAAACATTTTAATATTAAAGTCAAAAAATTCTCATTCTAAAGTCAGATTTAGTGATACTAATATTAAATATATTTAATTTATTACAATAATTCAAACTTATATTTATATATTTTGGATTAAGTTTCGAATTAACATCGATCTAATTATAGTTTATATCTAATTTTTTTTAATATTAACTCTTAATGAAAGCCAATTACTCAATTTTTCAAGGTAATCATCGAATCTTGAAGTGATTGATAAATCACACTATATATAGATACTTTTCTTAAATTAGAACATTTGTATGAAACACAAATTTTTGGTACAAAAAAGTTTTAAACTTTAAAATTATTTACATAGTGTATATTATACTTGTTCGTATTAGAAATTTAAGTCTATGTCTAATACGTTAAAAATGCAAAAATTAAACACTATATAAAGATTAATATCTATAAACTTTTGTATTGAAAATAATATTAATTTTTTATGCGTAGAATAAATTTAAATATATTCATATAGTTTTGATTGGGACAAAAAGCAGTGAGCAGCAAAAGTTTGTAATATACGAGGATTTTGGTGTTATATAATTAACATGGTCAGTGCTAAAATACTCCAAATAAAATTTAATTAGGAACAAAAATGTCCTGTTGCAAAACTCAATAACCAATATCAAATGTTCTATAAAAAAATTACTAGAAAACATCCTGATGCATAAAATATTAATTATCGTGGATTCGATTCTTGAAGATTAATTATAATAACAAGAAGAAGATGTATTCTCTCCAATATTACATAATATATTTAAAAGAAAAATGTAAGTTGGTGTGAATTAAGCATAAGGGATGGAGCTGCAAAATCATGGCTTTATCGTAAAGTGTTTTTTTTTTCAGTCCCATATATAAGATTGTGTTTAATATTTAGAATCAGTTAAATCAAGAATCTCTGTTCTTTTTCATAAAAAATGTAACATGTTCACGTGGATATGGTTGTCTTTCCTTTTGTTCCTTTCCTTGCTTTCAATCTCTTTTTATTAGAATTTCCACAAGAACATTGTGATTTGAGAATATAGCAAGACAAAAACGCTTTAATTAGTATTTATTTTATGAAGTAGAATTTAAATTTAGCCGAATTTATAAAATTAAGTTCAAATTAATTTTACAAAATTTATGTTTAAGATGAGTTTTGTATTAATTGTATGTAAATTTATTTTATTTTTAACTGATGTGTTATTTTCAATTGTTAAAGATTTTACGGTTAAATATGTTTTTGGTCCTTAACTTTTAGTGAAAATTAAAATTAGTCCTTCTTTAAAATTTGGCCTAATTTAGTTTCAAAACTTTAGAAATGTATGAATTTAATCTTTTTAACCAAATTTTGTTAACTTTATTTGTTGTTTCAAACGCGNTTCTCAGTTAACACTGAAGCAAAAATGTGTCAAACAATGTAAATAATCCAAATGCTATCATGAAACATGCTTGAAACAACAAATAAATCTAAAAAAATGTAGTTAAAATGATTAAATTCATACATTTTTAAAGTTGAGGGACTAAATTAGGCTAAAGTTTTTAAGAGTGACTAATTCCAATGTTCACTGAAAGTTAAGGGACCAAAAACATATTTAACCCAAGATTTTATTGTGATAGTTTGTATATACATTTGACATTTTTTTATTATTATTTTTTTTTAAATACAAAATTTATATTTTTATAATTATTTTATGTTTATATTATATATTAAATAAATGTAAAAATTTTACCTATAGATATATAATAAAAGTGGTATGAAAGTGAAACCTAGAAAAAAAGGTGTGGGAGACAGAGTACTGACAGGTACGGTAAGTAAGTGTATTGCCACATCATTATCTCCTTTTTGTCTCTCTTTACTTTTTTTGTCTGTCTCATCCAATCCAAACCTAGTAGACTCACATGACCTTCCATTACACATCTCCTCTAAGATATTTTTTTTCTCTTCAGATACACGTGAGGCAAACTTTAATTATTATTTTTTTTTTAATTTTTATAAATTCTGATGATTTTTTACATTTTCTTAATAAAATTAAACAATTTTAAATTTTAATACAAAATGTAAAAAATTGGCATCTTTATGTTTCTTCTGTGATTCTAAACAAGGGAATATTTTCTTGCCTCATCTGTGTTTCTCCCAATTTATCAAACCTTTTCACTTTCTCGTCTTTTTTAAACCAAACACTGTATTAAGAAAATTTATATCCAATTTAAAATTACTTTTTCACATGAATCAAATTATCCAAGTTTCTAAAGTTATCAAATCTGCTTGGACTGATACTATTTTTTATTTATTTTTCTTTTAAAATTTATTAAAATTAAAAAAATAGTCTAACTATGAAGTTTAACTTCAACACAAATCAGTTCCAACAAAAAAAATAGTAGTAAGTACTTTAAAAAAAATTAAATGACACGTTTAATTGACTACAAATTGAATTAAAAATTAATTTATTCAATTTGGTTCATTGCCATAAAAATTTCAATACAATTTGGCCGTTGCATGTTTATAAATGAAATGAGTTGATTCATTTCAATTAAAAATAAAAAAAATTAGTAACATTTTTTATTGATGGTGTGTATATATATAACACTTAATATTTGAATAGTTAATTAATATTAAGAGTTCGTATAATTTAAACTGTATTTTTCAAAAATATAAAAATTGGTCAATTGACTTAAACTTGGTTCAAAACTACTTCATTCATCAATTAAGTTAGCTGAATTAATTCTGACATGCAATGAAAAAAATCTTCAATATTTTCACTTCAATATCAGGTTAAAATAATTGTACTTATATTTAATTTTTAAAAATCAATATATAATTCAATATAATTAATTAAGAGCAACAAATTTTTTTTTTACATTTAAGTTAGGTTATCTTATAAAAGATACAAAGTTTATCTTCAAGAAATCCTGCATTTTATGCAGATTTGTATACAAGAGGGAGCATTTCAAAATTCTAATTAATCACAAAATATTTCCAACTTTCCAGCTTGATAAGAGATGAATAATCTCATTTACTTGTAATATTGAGTTTACATGATTTTCCAAATCCCTTGGCAGAATCTGTACACAAATTGGATCAGTGGTATATAACATACACACTTATTCAGACTGAAATCATGTTCAGCTGCTTAGAATTTTTCACTGCATCTGGTTCTCTTTCTGAAGCACATTAAAATTACCAGATAACTATGACAAATATCTTCAATTCTGGTTTTCTGTAATGAGAGAGAGTTAGGCTTAATTGATGTTGAAAAACTATGCAACTGCTTCGTACCATCTTTCCTCTTTATCTTAATTCAATGTCAAAGTTTACGCGAATCTAATCGTATAAGGAATTGATACTACATTCTTAAAAGTTCAGACTAACTATCGAGATCTGAGCTAATCATATAAGAAATTGATATCATTCTCAATCAGAACTTAAGGCTATAGATTAATAAGTCTTCATTTTTACATATGGTGTTTCACTTTCTTATTTTTACCTATCAGACTTAGATTTATACTTAGATTCCCAACGTCAGTCGACATAAAACTTTCAAAAAAAAACAAAAGGTTCTAACACATATCCTTCCATCCCTCACTTTCGATCACTGGCTTTCATGGACAATATAGGTGTATATATCAATGGTAGCTGTTTCAACATGTTCTTAAGAATTGATGCCACCACACACACTCAAGTAGCTATGTTCAACGCCTATACATTGCAAAAGGATTTCATATTAACACAGAAGATATTATATTAACATTGTCAATTTGTTAGTTTCTGATAAAAAGAAACTGTACACAATCTGATGTAGATTAGCTGCGAATAACTGAGCAAAGGACTTCAAATAGTAACATACAGTACAACAATAACATCAAAAGAAATTGCATTCGTTCATAAACAAAATTGTACAACTACCAATAAAGGGTTGTATGATCTGAAAATCTCCTCTTCCATAAACCCAACAACAAGAGTAAGAATTTTTGAAATTGAACCATATTAGAAGTTCTGAAATGGCGTTTTAATTACTCAAGAGGCCATCTAAACAAAAATTTGAAAGCAAGATCTGAAATTTCTGTTAGGTGTATCTTGTAATTCAGATTATAAGAAGATAGTAATTTTTTAAATTTTCTGTGAATTGACCACATACTAGGAGGGCTTGAAAAGTGGCATGAAGCAGTTGCAAAGTTTTTCAACCCCAATCCTACCTCACACTCATTACAGAATGCCAGAAACAGCATAATTGATGCTATCAGTTCATATCAGTTAACTTGAAGCTGTGGTGAAAAACAAAACCAGATGTAAGTTGTAAGCCCTTGTTTCATCATGAATACAATGCAGATATATTTTTTTTGCTTTGATTCTTGAGCTATGATTAAGAGATAAAATATCAGTTGATCAGGCTCAAAAAAACTGCCATGATTGATGCATAACTGAAATTCTTAAAGCATTCCCATTCTTCACATCACAATGTTGCCATAAAACAGTAATGCTTTAAGAATATTCAGTTATGCTTCAAGAAGGGAAGGTGGAGCTGCTCTTTTCTTAGTGAGTGGTGAATAGAACACCAAACAGCCAATAACAAGGAAGCAAGAAGTAAAGTGAGAAGAGTGCTGGGAATGAATGAATGAATAAAATTATGAAACTGAGGTTTTTGGCTGAGTCTTTTTATAGACAAGAACCAAAAAGAATGAGAACTGATTTACTTCATTTCACAGATCCATGCATCAAGAAATTATCAATGCATTGGTGGTGCCAATCAAGTCAAGTGAATGTGTGATAGATCTTTAGGGAGGAATTCATCAGAGAAACGCAACAATAATGAGATCTGAGCCAAGTCGTATAAAAAAATGACATTACTCTTAACCCAAAACCTTAAAACAATAATGAGATCTGAGCCAAGTCGTATAAAAAAATGACACTACTCTTAATCCAAAACCTTAAAACAATAATGAGATGAGTCAAGTCGTATGACATTACCTTTAATCCAAAATCTTAAGACAATGAGTTTATGAGTCTCTATCTTTATACAGTGTTTAACTTTCTCATTTTTACTCAACATGAAACTTAGATTCATACTTTCATAACGTGAGTTAATGTGTTCAATTACCACCAAATAAAATCTCACCCTTGAAAGAGAACCTTCCTGATAAAGTAGTATTTTGCAATGTTTTTCTTCTAAGTCATAGTACTTGTGCATGCTCATTCATAGCAAAATGACGTGGTGCAGTGCATGTAGGCTGAAAAACTGTGCTGTGTGCGGTACTAATGAATTGATTAATGAACAAAGATGCATCATGATGATGATGATCATCAACAAAGGCCATTTGATGCAATGTATCTGAACTTGAGCTTGGATGTGAGAGGGCCACTTAATTACCTTGTGGTTAATTGTGAACAAAGGACAATATCAACCTAGCTGTTATCACTTTCAATTGCTCTTAATTTGTACATTTTTCTGTGATTTTGTAATACTTAAGTGCTGCTTTCTTTTCTTATGTTGGGTCAATTTATAGCACTATAAATTGCCCACCAGTTTGTAGTGAATGATATATCACATGGGTGGATCGTATACTGATGCAAGGTTTTGTAAACATTTAACAGCAAAAGGGACCACTTGTGCAGAAATTAATAGCAGAAAAAATTTTAATCTTTCACAAACCAATGTTAAGGTTAATTTCTTCTGACATCTTTCACTTTATTCCTCCCATTACCATTAACATCACATTAATCATTACTTTTTATCATACTCTTAGTTTCATTTAGTTCTTACTTATGTTACACCTTTATCATGGGTGAAAGAGAAATAAGAAAGAAGGTCGTATTAGGAAATGCACATCTTTTTAATGTAAATGATGATATTAATTACATTTATTGATTTTTATATTTTATTTTAGAAAATAAATAGATAAAAAGGGATAAAAGTGTTTGTTGGTTGACTTATATATGTTGATACAATTTTTTCAATTTTGTGAATAAATTTGCACATAAAGTTGAATTGGGCGTGTTTATTAGTGTTCTACTTGTTGCTGTCTATGGCAATTTTCTTAAAAAAGGGTTAATGCTACCTGCACCCCACAATCACTAACTTTACTCCTATAATATTAAGAAAACAGTAAAATAGTCTTTACAACAGTACTGCACAGTAACAAAAGAGAAAAAAATGCAAAAAAAAGAAAAGAAAAGAAAAGAAGCTCATTCTAAGAGAGTCTTTTGGCATAACATATTTCATATGTTGCAAAAAGCTTTTTTTTCAGAACATATATTTCATGTATGAGTATTTCAAAAAACTTATTCTGAAAGACATTTTATGAGTTTCGGAATACTTTTTGTGAAAATTTCATTCTGGGAAATTTATTTCAAAACACATTTAAGATGTTTGAAAAATTACATTTTGAAAATTTTGTTCCAAAATTTTTATTTCGAAAATCTTTGCTAAAAATTCTTAAAAATTTGTTCCGAAAAGTTTTCAGAATATATAATCTGAAAATCACTTTTTTGAAAATGGTTATTTCAAAATTTGAGGGGGTACGTGAAGAAATATTATGAGTGGAGCGAGTAAAAGCCTATAAAAAAATGGAGAATACTGTATCAATAAATGCAATCACATCCTACTTTTCTGCAGAATTTAGTCTTAAAAAGGTATTTCAAGCACTAAAAAATAATTGTATGTTCTCAGAGCACTTGCAGATTATTTTTAAAAAACTAGCAAAATAATTACAAGAACTTGAGATACTATTATTAGACATTCATCTCAATAATACATATCTTATTTTCTGAAGTTCTTCCTGTAAAAAAAATGAAATAAATAGGATTTAAGTAAATTCAATTGCACAAATAGAAAAAAAAAACATATCTTATTTAATGAAGTTCTTCCTGTAAAAAAGATGATATAGAAATTTATAGGATTTAAGTACATTTTCTTTAATAATACTTCAGTATGCACTCAATCAGCCATATTAATTCTAGCTGTTATCTTTTAAATGCATATTTCCTCAGTCAAAGCAATCTGATTTTCTTTATTTAACCAAAAACATTACGTGTAAATGTTATTTTCTGTTTATCCATAATTAGTATAGTCAATGTTATATCATTAAAAGCGAAAGTTCTGTCAGATACATGTAACAAATGAATGATAAATTATAATGCAACACATTGATAAGTATGAAAAATCATCTCTTGTTATGATAACACAATCAAGGTTGCAAGAGAAAAAAAGGTTGAGTTTAATACTAACTTGCTAGCTTTCTTCATTTTCCTCTTCAGAATCAAAATACATCATCACCTAACTACATTGGTTGGCAACTAAATGAAACATTCCCAATAGAACTCTCAAACAACAATAACTAAAAAAAAAATCAATGATCTAAGAGCTTTATTACTCTACTTTGAAACCAGATGCTTTATTGCTTTACATGATTTCAAGTGTGCCTGATATCTGCCTTCCACCAGAGAAGTAACCATGCTGCTGAAGGAAAAAGAAAATGCAAGCAAAGCAGAAACCACAAAATAGCATGCATGTGCAATAGCTAACATCTGAGGCTCATGTGAACAAAATTTGAGAGTTAGCGGTCAATGTCTGAACCAAGGTCACCCCACCGTACGTTGTATCTGGCTGCAAGATAGTGAGCACCAACAGGACCCCTACTACCATAAGGATAGTACTCTGGAATTATCTTCTTCTCTTCTAGTTCCTTCAGCACAGGTGTAAAGAGTGACCAAGCCGCATCCAGTTCATCACTGCGTATGAAGAGTCTTCTTTCTCCTTCAATGGCATCCAACAGTAGCCTCTCATAAGCATCTGGAATCTCCTTTGAATATCTGAAATGAAGTAAAAATGAAAACTACTTTCAAAATGATCATACAGTATGTCATCCATAGATAGCACTTTGCTACTTTCAAAATGTCCAATTTTGTCTATGGAGCAAGAAAAATCCTGCAATTATGGTGGCAGCATTTCACATGCCCACAAAGATTATATGGACACTAGATCAATGTTGAACACTGTCACCAGTTTAAGAAAGTAAGAAACTAAGAATGAAGTGAATTTGTGAGATGATAATCTGATGAAGAGTGTACTTCAGGGGTCCCATAAAGTTGATTTTTTAGTAGATACCTTGCTGCATAGTGAAGATTTAGATTACTGCGGTCCAACTTCATTCCCAGACCTGGAACTTTGTTGTTTATCTTCAAATAAATAGCCTCATCAGGCTGAACTCTGATAACAAGTTCATTGGTTGCCCGATCAAGATCTGCACCAAAATTTCGATTGTACAGATTACCCGGCACATGCCTGAACTGTACCCGGATCTCAGCTCTGAACCCAAAACAAAATAGCAGTTAAATATATCTAAAGTGGGCGTGGAGGCCTAGAAGTATATACAGATGGCTAACACTAAAGTAAATTCATTTCCTCCCCTCACCCTTTGCTGTGTAATGCTTTCCCTGCCTTCATCAGAAAAGGTACCCCGTCCCATCTTGCATTATCTATAAAGAGGGCAGCCGCAGCAAATGTTGGAGTTAAGCTGCCTACTGGTACAGTTTTGTCATCAACATAGGCTGGATACGTAACACCTCCTCTTGTGTGGCTCTTATACTGGCCTATAACCACATCCTCAAGTTGCAAGGGTCTCATTGAACGAAGAACCTTGACCTGACATCCATCAGGTAATTGAAAATCTAGTGAAAAAGAAAAATTCACAATTATTTAGAACAACTGAATTCAAGACACAACCATTTGATACCTTTTCATTTCTTATATCCTCTGCATCCAAACTAACAGGAGTTTCCATTGCAAAGAGAGCTAGTATTTGAAGTAAATGATTCTGCATAATGTCTCTTATGATACCATAATGGTCAAAATACCTATACATATAGCACAATGGAAATGGATAAGAATCCCCGTTATGTGAAAAGAAAGTGTGAAAGTTGTGAAGGAACAAAAGTTACCCGCCACGTCCTTCAGTCCCAAAATCTTCTGAGAATATCAACTGTACATTTCTTATATACTGCCTTGACCATAATGGCTCAAATATGAGATTTGAGAATCGGAGGACAGAAAGATTTTCCACAAGCTCTTTCCCAAGATAGTGGTCAATCCTATATAATATTTCCCACTTTATAAAATGTACATTACAATCTTAAAGTTGAAGATGATTAGTGTTAGTTGGAAAACCTGAAAATTTGATCCTCAGTCAAATACTGCTTGAGTGATTTTGTTAATGCAGCTGAAGATTCAGAATCACGACCAAAAGGCTTTTCAACAATGACCCTGGTCCAACCATTGCCAGAAGAAGCCGACAAGCTTGCACATTTTACAGCATCTATAAATATATTAGGAGGAATTGAAAGATAAAACAGGCGATTAGAAGTTCTCCCACCCTACAAGAACAATTTTCATATTCAAACAGAATGGTTAAAATCTGATCATAAAAATGTTGAGATTAGCTTCAACTATTCAGACAAAAATAAATAAAATAAGTTCCTTCTTTGTTCGTATATCAAACTTGATGCAGATTAAAATTGCATGCCATAAAAAACCGCACATAAAAATAAAAAGTGCAGATTGGAGAGAGAAAAAAATTAAAAGAATACAAGCATGTCAAAGAAACACAATAACCATACAATTAAACGTTGATTCTAATTGAAACATGAAGAAATAAGTTTTTTCTTGATGATGTCATCTGTATTGTTATATTTGAAGAATTATAACATCAATGAAATTATGGCCAATTGGTCATAGAGCCAAAAGGAAAGTGCCGTAATACAAAGTAGATACCAATTATAGAGATCTACTATAGACATGACCGGTGTATAAATATAATAGCTAATGTGTTAAAACTCTTTCTTGTTTTCTTTATTTATTTCCACCCTTTTTTCTCTTCATCTTTTCTATTTGCTTCTGGGCAAGGGATTTTGCTTTAAAGTTGGAAAATGCATTCAATCCGATTATTAAATTTTACTATTTCAGAAAACTATAATTAAAACAGTGCTCGCTTCTTACAGTAAGAATCCGAACCACATTTAAGCTATAGACTACAATTATACCATATTATCCCCTTTCCAATCCAACTACCTCTTGTTCCTTCAGCTTCTTGTCTAGCACTGCAAAGTTTTCCTGAGAATCATATTGACCAGAATGATAGAAACATCTTTTTAGGAATTGCTCCATCTTCTCATTGCAGTTCTCTCTGAAATTTCACAACACGAATTTCCAAACATTAAATATGTAGCCTAACCATAGCCATGATAAACATTAAGATGTAATAATCACCTCTTATCAATTCTACAAGTGAGGGTCCTGCTAACCATATTTCTCAGTTCTGCATCAGTCATCTTACTTCGTGCGTAACCATAGATGGTGAAGTGCTGCCAAAAACCAAAGCATCAGCTCAATCCAAACACACAAAAAAAAAATAATAATAATACCATCCCATCAAAATCCAACCTTAGGGAGACAATCCTCATAGTAAAGTGCAAAGAGAGCTGGAAATATCTTCTTCTTAGCAAGGTCTCCAGAGGCTCCAACAACAGTAATACTAACGGTGGACTCATTTTCGTCCTTTTCATAACCGTCTTCAACCAGAGACTCCCTTGGGGACTTAACAGACAATAATTCAGCATTCAGCTGCTTGTGAGAAGTGCCATTTTCAACAGGTGTCACAGAAGCAGCTACTGCACCTACATTCAGAAATCACACGCCATGTATGACTAAGGATTTTCCAAACCATATATCATAAGAATAAATAATATACGCACTACCAGTGTAATTTTATACATTGTCATCCAATCACAGCCAATCAGACATAGTAAGCTTGGAATAAACCCTCAGTTTCATCCCTAGAGCATTACTCTCTCTCTTAAGTGGCCCCTAAAGAAGGAAAAATATACAAGTGATACTCCAAGCATTATGAATCATGAAAAATAGTCCCTCAAGTACTGAAAAATTCATCAAATTGGTCATTCAATGTTAGAAAAATATACCAAATTAGTGACTAAACTGAAATATATTTAACACATTAGCAGTTACTTACATAAGTTTTACTACTTTAAGGACAAAAAGGCTATATGATTGGATTCCCATCTGGGGCGCTCCAAATACAACTTGGTGAATAAACTCAGCTTGGATTGAGTACATTCACACACACCAATATTTTGCCAGAAACCAAGTTTCCATAAAAGCAAGACTTGGTTCCTTTTGCAAACTCAACTTTATTTTACGATTTCAAATTGATTAGTCCGTTAAAGTCATCTAATAACATACTAAACACCCATTTCCAATTCTCTCGTCTCTCCCTGACACATCCCAAATTTCATGTGTAGTACGGCATAAAAAGAACGAAAAGGACCCAACAGAAAAAGATTCAAAATTTAAAAGAAACAAACAAAAGGGTACAAGAAGAAGAAAAAGAAGAAGAAGAACCTTCCTGTTGCTGGGTGTGGACCGGAATCTTATACGACGGGGGTTGAGACTTGAGAGAGACCTTAGAAGCGAGAAAGCGATGCGAGAAGGTGACGCGTTGAAGGTAAGCGGGATTAGACGAGAAGGGAGAGGGCTGGAAGGAGGCGGAGGAAGAGGAGGAGGTGGCGAGTGAACGACAATGAGTTGAATAGAGCGAGGTGGCCATGAGGGAATGAAGAATTAGGGAAGAGAATTGAAAAAGAGGGAAATAAGAAGAGAAAGGGTGTGAGTTCGGAGTGTACGAGGGAAGGGCCCTTGAGATCTCCGAAGGGGTGCTTTGCTTGTCCCTTTCCCTTGCTGGGTGGCAGAGGACAATGTACGACGGTGGGTGTTTTTGGTCTCTCCGATTTATTAGGTTTCCCTTTTTTTTCAATTATGTTTGCAAATTGTGTTTTGCCTTTACATTAAGATGTCCCACACCGCACTGCACCTAACCAAATTGCCATAAATTTAACTATTATTTGACTCTGAAATATAAAATGAAATAACTATTTTCAATCTTTCTATTTTTCAAACTCTCTATAGCTCTGTACTGCTTTCCGTCAAAAGTGGCTCACTTGTGTCAACATATTTATGTGCCAACAATCAACGTTTTGAAGTTGGTTATTCTAAAGTGTCATTTTTTTTTATTAAGTTATAAGTTTTATATTAAAAGTTTCATACTAAAAAACGGTAGATAATGATTAATTTTAATAATGTTATCAAGATAGATTTAGGATGTGAATATTAATTTCATACTGGGTATAAAAAAATTTTTAATTCTTAATTATAGTTTGTTCAAGTATATTTTTTTAATTGTTATTATCAATAACTAACTTTAATATCATAATGTTTTTATAAACTTTTTTACGAAAGTCATATCATACTCATTATGGAACAATAATATAACTTATAAATAGAATTGAACAAAAATAACTTAACTATACTAAATTATAGTTGATGGTATTATTTTATATTAAAAAAACTAATTTATTTTAGCTAAAAACTAATTATATTATTATTTAATTACGTATAATATTTTCAATTCAGGTAACTTAAAACTATATTATTGTAAGAATTGTTGTCAGAATACAATTGTAATCCACATCAGGGAGGAAAACAATAAAATACAGAAGAAACGAAATTTTCCTAAACAAGCTTTTCAAAATTTGAAAATTAAGATTTTTAGAACAAAATTTTCAGAACAAAATATCGTATGAAATGCTTTTTAGAAAAATAAAATCTCGACTAAAAGTTTTAAAATAAACCTTTTGCAATGTATATAATATCTTCTAAAAATAAAATGAGTTATATATGTGTAATTGTTTTCAAATCTCAATAATTTTTCAAAAATATTTGTCAAAATTTATTTTATCTAATATTAAAAGGATTTGTTGAAATTTACTTTATCTAAAATTAAGATGACAAATGTATGATAATCATACGCTACTTTGATTTTTAGTACGAGATCTAAATATTGTTTTTTTTTTTAACTTGTATTAAAACATTGATGTAATTATTCTTATACTTAACTAAATATATAATTACAAGTGTTATAGACATGTATAGTTATAAATATAAAATTTCAAAAAATAAATCTGAGTTGAATTTTAATAAGTGAAATTTATGTTTAGAATTGAAATGAAATTGAAAATATATGCATAAAACTTGTATGATGTTATGAAGCTAAAATATTTTGTATGGGTCATTGAAAGATTGGATTACCAAATTAAGGTTTGATTTAAAAATTTTACATATTGGAGCACTTTTAGTTGAGGATTGAAACTTGAGATAAATAATTAAATAATAGTTTATGAAATCTTTATATATATATATATATATATATATATATATATATATATATATATATATATATATATATAACTTTCCTCTTGAAGATTAAAATAGCGTCATGTTCATATGACGCCCCCCAAGATTAACTTTCTTCCTGCATTTCCATGATTTTTTTTTTCATTTTTTCCTTTCTGGTTTATACTCAGTTATTTTTTGACTTTTGAATTGGATAATCCAAAATTCTCTTCTTTGTTTTTTCACTTTTGAATTATACAATTTAAAAGCCAAAATTATTTTTAAATCATGTAATCTATAATTTTTTTTTTCTCAAAAAAATAGCTTCCGGACTTCTGAATGTTATTTAGTTTCTGAATTACATAACCTAAAAGTCATTTTTAGTTTTTAAATTATATAATATAGAAATCACTTTATAAGGGAAAAAATGATTTCCGAAATTCATGATCTAAAAAAATATCAAAAAGGAAAAAAATCATGGGATGTAGAAAAAAAGTAAGGAGGTGCAGGAAGAAACTGTCGTCTAGATCCAAACCCAACACATCACGTTTGGACACAACAAATAATAAAGTGACTTTACAGCGTTTTCTTTCTTAGAAAATGTGTTTCCTAAAAGATCTAATGTTTGCTTAATAAATGAGAGGCCAGAAAAATTAAACAAACTTTGCAAAAAGTAGGGTATGTTTAATCCAAACTCACAAATTAACTTATAATTTGACTATAGAAAAATAGAAATATTTGATGGACTAATATCTTATTCTATGCTGCTTCATTGTTAGACATGCCCACTTACCCCACTCCCAAAGGCTTGAATTACCTCCACATCACTGAGAAATGTCTACAAAACATGACACCATGCACTTAGTTGAGAACTTTCTTTTGTCATACAAAATTCTCATAGGGAAAGATAGTGCACGTAAAAATAAAATTACTACTTTATTTGTTGCGTTAATCCAAATTTGACGTGTTGGGTTTGTCTTTTTAGAAGAGGGCATGAGAATCGACAACCTTTTTTAATATTTAATTTCTTTTCTAAATTTAAAATCATGTAATGTGTACCGGTAAGTGCTTTCCTGGTCTAATTCGTGCTGCGTAAATGTTGGTTCAGATGCATTATTGAGGCCCCTTTTCCTGAAATAGCCAATTCCAATAAAAGCTTACTAAAATTGCATTAAGCATTATTAAAAAAAAAAAGACATCTAAGACCAAGACAGAGAACCAGCTTCTCGCATCTATTAATTTAGGAAAACTTAGTGAATCGCAGAGTAAAAATGACACATGCAGAAGCCCAGAAAAGAAGAAGCCACTTCATTACTGTGATGAAATTCACAGAGATACAACTCAACTCTTCCAATTGAACAACACACTACTACCTATCGACGGTATGACCCTCTAATTAACTCAACAACAGGAACAACAAAACAGAAGCCGGTGAAACTAATACAAACATTCTAGGGTTGCTCAAACCGCAGGCAATGGCCTACCTGCTTGTCCAATGTCAAGAGTCAAAGATGATTGATTCTAAAGTCAGTAACAAAATAAATGCTACCCAATGAGGTTCTCCTTTGGGACAAGACATATGAGAACCACCACAACGCAGAGCAAACACTTTGATAGTGGCCCATAAATAGGGTGAAGAAATTCTAATTCTACTCAATCTCTATTCCACAAAATTGCAGGTCGGGAAAACCTCACAGTACCACAGCAACCTTCTCCTGGGAAACAAAGGTGGAAGGATGAGCAATCAGGGGCTCATAGTGGTCAGCTCCAGCACCGCACCAGCCTGTATGTGGAAATTTACTCAGAAATTTCATTACAAAATGACAATAAAGGGAAACATAATAAAAAATTGTCTCAATCTGCTGGTTAAACAACCTTTTTGCCCATAATGAGAACAGACGGAAAATAAAGAAAACATTACTGCTTAAAGCTTGAACGAAAATGGTCATATCTGTTAAAGTATTTTTTTTTCTCCAGTACCTGTTCCTTTCATGAAAAGGAAGAATGGAGGTTCGGTAATTCGGCTCCTTGGACGATGTGGAAGGAAGAAAACACAATTTTCTTCCTCGACCATGGCATCTGAACCATGGGCTTGCACCTGAAAATAGTGAACAAATTCAGATGGAAGCATGGTGACTGACAATTGCTCACACATGTATAAAAACTAGACAGCACAAAAAGATGAACTCCAGTAAAATATCACACGTAAAATATATCAGTAGCAATTGCAATCAACACCCGTATAAAAGGAACTCCCGTTCGTAAAAGATTCATAAGAAAAGTTGAAGGCATAATCGAGCCTACAAGGAGAGTTATCAAATTCCAGGATATATCTGCAATTGCAGGGCAAAACTCCAACTACCTGGAGTGGCTCTCAAGGTCCAATCAATCTTCCAATTAGTTCCTAGAATTCAATTGAAGAAAATCCCATATGATAACCTCTCAACAACAAAGTTTATGTAAATCCAATTTACTTTTACTCGGTTAGAACTGTCACGCAGCAACACAGAAAAAAAAAACACTGCAAAGTTAAAACAAGTATGAGTGTAAAAATAGTCATCAAACAATAATAATGCTTAAACCATAACTTATTCCACCGAAGATAGGGATTGCACACAGATAACAGAACAACCGGTGAAAAATTCAGAAAAAAATATAAACATACACCAAACACAACTCTAAGCTACGCTGAAAGCTCCTGATATTGTTACTTACCACATATATCTCTCGCTTGAACTCTGTAGCAAGACATTCAATTGCAATATCGTCACCGAAAGCTGCAGCACGACCCTCTCTATTTTCGTCTACAGATAATAAACCCTCCTCGGTATATTGCAAAGTGATGATATCATACTCATCATCAGGAGAACCAGAGATCAACATGTATTTGGCCCAACTTGGACCATCATTCACGGGAATACATCTCTCTTTGTAAATAGACTCCGCCGCCATTTCTCTTCAAGCAGAAAAAGAACACACAGTAAAGAAACCAACCAAAACCATACGCAACAAACAGCAGTGTGATGAAACTTCCAAGCCCCATTTCAACACTTTTCATATCAAAATACATTACAAAAACACAGATCTCTTGCGAACATCTGATTTAGCGTGAAAAAGAAATGCATCTCAAACAAAACAACTTTCATTCTTAATTTCTTTCGTCTTCTATATAATTGTAGCTGTGAATCTTCTAATATAACTATTCTACGCATATTACCTCAACATTTCTCAAACCCTAAAAAAAGAGAAAACGAATGAATTAGTCCAAAATATCATTAAGTTAAACAATAAAAACAGAGAACAACTCATTCTTGAATTTCTTCTTTTCAATTTAAACAAATAAAAATCATGTTTATATGAAATCAATGAAAGAAACTTCCGGCAAGTCAAGAGGAAAGAAACAAGCAGATCACAAAACCAAAGAATGAAACTTCAAGCGATTCAATACCTTTGCATGCCGAGGTGAACGAGCTCGTCGATGGCCGAATCAAGAGCAAATCGATCCTCCTTCTTTGCCAGCAACTTCACCTCCTGAACAACATGAATCCCCCAACCATTCTTCAGATCTGGCGAGTACATGTGTCGAATCGCGTCATCGATCGCCTCTCTTTCCACAAAACTCACAGATCGAAGATCCTCCGAGAACCGAATCACCGTCCGCCGCCGCAGCTCGCGCGCGTCCACCTCCTCGACTCCCATCGCCTTCCGAGACGCCGTGAACAGGCAGTTCCCGTCGGCTGACACCTCGCCGCCGTGTGAGAGCCGGAAAACGACGGATCTAAGATGGGAGGACGACGGCGGAGATGACGACGAGTCCTCTACCGCCTCTGGCGGCTTCCAGAGCACGCCTTTGGCGTGGAGCTTCTGGAGGTGGCGCCGCTGCTGCTCTTCCAGACCGACGACATCTTCCCAACCGCCGGCGAAAGTCGCACCACCAACGCTAGCCGGAACGACGAGATCTACGGCTGTAATTGACTCCGATTTGGGTTCCCGCCATGGAAGCGCTGCCGGCGGCGAACCTTGGAATGGTTCGGCGACGGTAGTTGAATCACACAAAAGCTTCCCCATTGTGATAGATGAATGTGTGTGGATACAGATTTTGTCTCTTTTTTTATTTTTTTTTTTCTGATTATTCGAAAACAAAGAATTTGGGTTTTCTTGTGTCTGTGTTCAACGGGAAGAATTGCAGAAGAGAGAGAATGGAAGAGAGAGACTAGGGTTAACGGATAGATGGACGGAGCGGGAGAATTAGACACGTGGATCCATGTGAACGTTAACATTATTATGACCTTTAACACCATATAAATATATTTTATTAGTATTTAATAGTATTATTTTGTTTTTAAGTTACTATTACTCTTAAATTTATAGAAAATTTATCCCAAGCCATTCTCGAGGTGAATTTACAATTACAAGAAGAGTATTAACATATTAAATTATTTATATATATATATATATTGGAGGAGTATCTCATTAATTAGTTAAAAGATGCAATAAATATATTTATTAATGTTAATTATTTGTTAACTTTAGAGATAACTATTACCATATATTTATAATGTTTTAAAGGGAAAATTAGCTGAAACCTGTTGACAGATATACGATATTTAATTTAAAATCAAAGTGTACTTTTAATATAAAATTATTTAAAGAAAAATAATTATTCTTTAATTCATTTTAAAATGTTAAAAATTAAATATAAAATTAATTATACCAAACAAGCTCAAATATTTACTTTTAAAAATTTTAAGATATTTTAAAATGAAATTATTCTATTTTGAAAAATATAAAAATAATGATTGAAAAAAAAAATTACTTGAAAGTAAAAGAGATAAAGTATAATATAGGCATCTTCGTATCTGGGAATGACGTGGTTGTTGAATAAACAAATAATTAATTATTAAATATATATGAAGGTTATATGCACAATGCAATATTAACATTGTGGTCCAAATACAACGCAAAAGTTAAGTATTTATTATTTATGATTTATGGAATATTCTTATAAAATTCTGACAACTCATTTTTGTCACCTTCCACCTCCTCCCGCCACAATTTCAACATTACATTCAAACTAATTTTTGTCTTCTCTTTGTTTACATTTTATACAGGGTTGGGCATAGTTAACTT
>NC_028354.1:19359659-19389137 GCF_000741045.1 Vigna radiata var. radiata | reverse complement strand
ATATATATATATATATATATATATATATATATATATATATATATATATATATAAAAGAATATATATGTGTATTTTGCGTCGATGGTGGTGTTTAGTTTACTTTCCACGTGTTTAGGTATTTTGTGTTTCAGCAGTGTATATAAAAAGCAAAGGTATAGTTTTAAAGAGAAGTGATTTAGTACAGTTATTAGTTAACTATATTAGTTCAATTTTTAAAAGTTGAACTGTAAAAACAGTACAGTTCAATTATTGTTTTAAGTAGTTTAGTTTTTTTTGGTTTAGTATAATATAGTTATTTATAGTTTAGTATAGTGTAGTATGATTTGTCCAACCCTAAATTTAGATAACAGCGTAATTGTTCATCAATCAACTGTTCTAGTAAAGGAACACACGAGAGAAAGCCTCACAGTACTCACAGAGAGAAATTCAAAACTGATGTATTCTAGAGAATGAAAAGTTGCAAGAGTGATACGTCTGTAAGGCATATATACATGCAGAGACAGTATACACCAAAACAGAAAAAACTAAAAACTGAAAAACCTAATGTAACAGAACAACTATTTGAATTACACCAACTAATACTCTCCCTTAATTCAAATTCTCGAGAGACACCATTCCAATCTTAGATTGCATCTTCACAAACTTATCAGTGGCTAAAGACTTAGTACACAGATCTGCCAATTGTTCCAATGATTTGCAGTATGACAGCTTGATTCTTTCTTTGTTGACAACATCTCTTAAGAAGTGGAATTTCACTTCAATATGTTTGCTCCTCCCTTGACTAACCGGATTTCTGGCAAGGTTTATGGCAGATGTATTATCCATCTTCAGCTCCACAGGGTTCTCTAGAATAACCTTCAGCTCCGACAACAACTCTTCAAGCCAGACTCCCTGGCATGCAGCATAGCATCCTGCAACGTATTCTGCTTCGCAGCTAGACAGAGCAACAACCGTTTGCTTCTTGGATGACCATGAGATAGGTGCCCCATTGATGAAATAGATGAACTCGAACGTGCTTCTTCTCTCAACAGTATCACCTCCATAGTCTGAATCACAAAAACTTGTGATCTTCAAACAACTTTCCTAGTTTCCAAAAGGGAACAATATTCCATAACTGGTGGTGCCCTTGATGTATCTGAGAATGCGCTTGGTAGAATCCATGTGACTCTTCCTTGGTTGGCACATAAACCTGCTTATCAAACCTACACTGAAAATCAAATCAGGTCTACTATTACACAAAAATCTCAATGACCCAACAACTTGTTTGTACTTCGTTGCGTCTGCCTCTTCTTCAACATCATTAATTCCGAGTTTCACGTTCACCTCCAAAGGACTTTGGGCTGCGTTACACTGATGCATCTGAAATTTCTCAAGTATTTCATTTGCATACCTTTGTTGATGCATAACAAGACCCTTTTTAGACCGTGTGAACTGCATTCCAAGAAAATAGTATAGCTCTCCCAGATCTGTCATTTCAAAATCATTTTTCATGTTCTTCTTGAATTCATTTATATCCTCCAGTCTCGATCCTGTTACAAGTAGGTCATCTACATATAAACAAACAATCAACATATTACCATTTGATGTTTTCTTCACGTAGACACCATGCTCAACCTTGCATTTTTCAAAACCATATTTCATCAGTGAAGAATCAATTTTCTTGTTCCAAGCTCTGGGTGCTTGGCGCAACCCATACAACACTTTCTGCAATCTATAAACTTTCCTCTCTTCGTTTTTTATTTTAAAACCTGGAGGTTGTTGAACATACACTTCCTCTTCTAACACACCATGGAGGAAAGCCGATTTGACATCAAGCTGGTAAATCTGCCATCTCCGAGCACAAGCAATAGCAACCACCACACGTATGGTTTCCAGCCTTGCCACCGGAGCAAAGACTTCGTCGAAATCGATTCCTTTCTTCTGCAAGAACCCTCTGGCAACGAGACGTGCCTTATATTTTGACACCGAGCCATCTGGGTTCAGTTTCTTTTTGAATACCCACTTGACACCGATGCTGCATTTTCCAGGTGGGAGATCAACCAGTCGCCACGTGCTATTCCTTTCAATAGAATTAAGCTCCTCCACCATAGCATTCTTCCACACAGGCTGTCTTAAAGCATCCTCTACACTCACAGGTTCTGCTTCTGCCATCAACGCGATGTGAATTAGACTCCCTTCTTCATCAATCGCTGAATCTGAGTAAACTTCATAGTCAGACAATCTTGATGATCTCATGGTTTGTCTTTTTGGTCGTAGGTCCTCATTTCTTACACTGCTGTTCTCATCAGAAGCATTATCAGTGTCAGGTTCTGCTTCTGTTCTTTCATCTCCATGCTCATCAATGACTCCTCGTATCAAAATTTTCTTTGAATTTTCATGCATGTTATCCCAGTTCCAGGACTCCTTTTCTAAAACACGCACGTCTCTGCTGATGATCATTCTTTGCTTCCTCGGGTCATAGAGCTTATAAGCTCCAGTAGGATGATAGCCCATGAATACCATTGGCTCGCTTTTGTCTTTGAGTTTAGAACGCTTTTGATCTGCAACATGAACAAATGCAAGAGAACCAAAAATTTTAAAGTGCCTTACCGATGGTGTATTACCTGTCCAAACCTCAAGAGGCACCTTCCCTTTGATACGCTTTGTTGGACATCTGTTGAGAATATACACAGCTGTCATCACTGCTTCAGCCCAGAAATTTCGTGGCACATTCCTTTCCTTAAGCAAACACCTTGCAGTATTCATAATAGTTCGGTTTCTGCGTTCTACCAATGCATTATGTTGTGGGGTATATGGAGCAGTGATTTCATGATTTATTCCTTTCTTCTGGCAGAATTCTTCAAAGGCATGAGAGGTAAATTCTCCTCCACCATNCGTTCTAAGAACCTTNAATGTCTTTCCGCTTTCTCTTTCTACAGTTGCAATGTATTTCTTGAAAACTTCAAGTGCTTCTCCCTTCAATCTGATCACATAAACCCAACACATTCTACTGAATTCATCTACAAACGCAATGAAGTACCTGTTTCCACCTAATGAGGGTATATCCAGTGGGCCGCAGATGTCAGCATGTACGATGTCCAAGCACCCTCTCGACCTCATCTCGATTTCTGATTGAAAAGCTTTCCTTGGCTGCTTGCCTGCCAAACAAGATTTACAAGCATCATCTGAAAGGGAAATAAGTGGCATACCTGTTACCATAGCCTTTTCTTCAAGTCTCTGTAAGTCTCTGAAGTTTAAATGTCCAAACCGCAGGTGCCATTTCCAGCTTTCCTCATTCTTTACCGTCGATAGACATTGAACATTCTCAGCTCCATCAAAACAAACTTGAAATGTTCTATTATCAGAAATCTTGTTGATCAAGACCAGTCTCCTTTTGTTGTCATATAATTCAACCCGATTCTGGTAGCCCATAATCACGGTAAAGCCTTTTTCAACCAATTGACCAATACTGAGGAGATTGCATTTCATATCGGGCACATACAACACGTTTGAAATCACAACCTGAGATCCATTTCTTCTATTGATGACAACATCTCCTGAGCCCTCAACTTTCAATGTACTATCATCAACGAATTTCACTTTACTCTTCTTTGTCTGTTTGAAGTTGACAAGCCACTCCTTGTTGCACGTCATGTGATTCGAACATCCTGAATCAAGATACCAATTTGTATTTAATGGTTTCACACATTTTGTAACTGTTATCACCATTAGCGTTAGCGTTGTCTCTGTGTCTGAGTCTTCTTCGACAACATGAGCTTCCTTCTCCTTGCTTTTCTTTTCTTTCGATTTCTCTGGAAAACATTCAGAAGCAAAATGACCATATTCATGACAATTAAAGCATTCTATATTCCTTTTATCTTTCTTTTTTTTAAACCTTTCTTGTAATGCTTCTTATCTTTGGAATCAGATGTGCTCGTATCAGATTTTTCATCTGGTTCTTCATGATCTGCGTTATTTCCTTCTTTCTTCCACTTCGCTTTTCTCGGTTTTCCTTCCCACTTCTTGAACTTCTTCTTCTCTTCTCCTTTCACGTGTTTAACTTTCAAAGCTTGGTCATCACGTTTAGACTTCCTTTCACGCTTTCTCATTTCATAAGCCTCTAAAGAACTTTGAAGCTCCTCTATCTTGAGTTTGCTAACATCTCTTGATTCTTGAATGGCGACAACGATATGATCAAACATCTCTGGCAGTGATCTCATAATATTTTCATTGATCATAGTATCCGTAACCTCTTCGCCACAGGCTTTCATTTGATTTGCAATCGTTATAATTTGGCTGAAGAAATCACAGATTCGTTCACCTTCCTCCAATTCCAGATGCTCGTACTGTCTTCTGAGCGCTTGGAGTCTCACTTTCTTAACCTTTTCTCCACCCGAATAACATTGTACCAAAATACCCCATGCTTCCTTAGCTGTGGAAGCATTCTGAATTTTTTTCAAAGTAAGCGTCATCCACACATTGATGAATAAGCATCAGTGCTTTATCATCTTTCTGCTTGAATTCTTTTTCTTGTCCTTCTTTGCCAGTAACATCCGCATCTACCCTCTCGATAACATCACTAACGCCTTGCACACGGAACACCACCCTCATCTGGGTGCTCCAACGATTCCAATTTTTTTCTGTGAGAATTGGAAACTGTGACGAGGAAAGATCAGCAGCCATTGAAACAAACCAAGAACAACCTTCTTGAAAAGCGACAAAGACACCAACCAACACGGCAGATACACCCGAGAGAAAGAACACACACGCCCTAGGTATTGGAACCTTGGCTCTGGATACCACTAAAGGAACACATGAGAGAAAGCCTCACAGCACTCACAGAGAGAAATTCAAAACTGATGTATTGCAAAGAATGAAAAGTTGCAAGAGTGATACGTCTGTAAGGCATATATACATGCAGAGATAGTATACACCAAAACAGAAAAAACTGAAAACTGAAAAACCTAACGTAACAGAACAACTATTTGAATTACACCAACTAATATCTAGCTCAAGCTCTAATGCACTTTCATCCTAATCCTAAACATAACAGTAAAGTTTAAATGTCTAATATTACAATATCTTTTTCCTTCATGCAGACCTATTAGTTGTCTCTCTAAAAAACATAAACTTTAAAAATACAATTATCCTTGTTAATCAATTCAAATATACAAATATCTCCTTCCTTCAATTCATTTTCCGTAAGAAACAGACAAATACCAGCACCGAATCTATAACGAGCATTATTAAATAACATCCTTACTCTTCACGATGTTTCCCCACGCTGCAGCACCACGTACTCCTTCTTTTCAATAATGCCTTCTAAGTCTGGTACGTTCTGCATAAGATATATTTTTATTGTAAGAGTTTGAATGTAGAGCAGAACAAAACACTAAATCAACATGTGTTTAAGATTTACCCACCATTCGATATTCCATGACATGAGAAGGTGTGATGACAACAGTGAAAAAGGGATTGCATTAAATGAAATTGCATGCTACTTCTCTTGCCCTGGTTTCATTTGGTTGGTTCAGAGATGAAGTTCTTTGAACAGACCTCTCACCTTTGGAATACAATTCACGTACTAAACCAGTCAACGACATGTTTTGTGAAGAATCTGAAATTTTGTGAGATGAAAAAAATATAAAGATAACAAAGCAAACAAACAATGAATCCTTACCTCCTATTTGTTCAGGGCTCTCTTCTTNGTGTGGATAGTCCATTTCTACTCCACTTTGCTTACATATATTTACATTGATCTGATCTGTTCCTACGTATTCAAAGAAAACAAAATCTCCNTGGTCCAAGGAATGATGTTCTGTAAATTCATTCCACCCTTCTTTCAGCCAAATCTCACCGTTTTCATTTTCCCAAATCACTTTCCATTGAGTTTGATTTGGAAGGTTCATGAAGAAAGGATTTGGGAGACCATCTCCATATTTGGCAGTAAACATATTTGGTATTTTCTGCAAAAGGAAATTGGTGATTAGTGGCTTATGATGCTCATAAATCTCTATTAGTATATGTACCCTACGTAGCCGGTCGGACCTCCAGGCCGACCGGCCACACTAGAGTTCGATCTCGACGGCCAGAATAACCTTGGAAGAAAAACCTTGAAGAATTCCATCTAACACCACTGACGCACGACCGATAGTCATAACCGGGCACAGGTCAGCTCATAAGGGTGCCTGCATGACTAATAGTCATTCCGGGCGTCGACCGCCCGTCGTCAACCTCACCCTATCTTCGCGAAACGTGTATAACCTAGGCGATGAACCACACTCAGCTGTGATGTCTACATGACTGTCAATAGTCATGGCCGGACACAAACCGGCCCGAAAGAGACTTTGAAGAATTTACATGGAGCTCATCATAGATAGCCCGACATCGCCCATGCTCTCCATACCACCGACATGGCCAGCGTCAGCTTTTCTTGTCATACCACAAGGATGGCCGTCAAATCTTTTCTTGTTACATCACAAGGACGGCCGTCCGATGCCCGGTCAGTGGCAATCAACGAAAGTTTTACAAGAAACATGAGATTAAGGTAAGACCGGATTAGCCTCAACAGGCTTGCAATTGGGCCTTGATTAAGATTCCACTAATCACTGGCCCATGGAAAAAACTATAAATAAGGCAGACACATTTAATGCACATTTATTTCACTCTCTCTCTATCACTAACTTCTAAATGAACATTGACTTGAGCGTCGGAGTGCTTTTAGCAGGTACCCGACCGGACGTTATAGGAGGACAACACGAGAGACGGACACCCGGAGGACCCAGGTGGACGGTTAGTGAAGGACTCGGATTGACCCAGACCCATAAAGCAGAAACAGTATACATGTAAATATAAACCATAAGAATACTTACAACGGTTTGAAGATTCGTTCTAAGAATAACTTTAAAAAAGGAGATCGGCAACATAGGAGCCCTCTAAGTCTCAGATGCCATGCGTATAGTTGGAGCCAAAAATGAAGAAATGTCGCTGGTAAAGATGGTGATGGGTGGTTCTGATGGGTTGGAGCCAGAAATGAAGAAATGTCGTTGGTAAAGATGGTGATGGGTGGTTCTGATGGGTTGTATATAATGCTCTGTTCTTATGTAAGGATTTGTGGGAGATGATTTGGGGGGTGATGATTTGAATAGATTTGAGGGCATAAACGAGATTTTACTTTAAATCACCGCAAATCCTCGCATTATGCAGAGATCATGAAAAGTTATATATCTCGCAAATCACCTTAATTCCATCCTTCCAAATCACGTCAAACGAACACAGTTTTCATTGCAAATCATTCCTCGCATTTCTATTTGAACAGTAAGATCTACTCAAAAGAACGCAGCATAAAAGAAGGAAAATGGTGCCTGTCAAATCACTGTACAATCTGGAAGGCATTAAATTATCGTAAATGTGATGTGATTGATAGATGATATTAATTGTTCTTGGTCTCAAATTCTTTTTCTATCAACCATTTTTGTGTAAGTGTTCCGGTGTGTGGTTGAGTACGCCGAACCCTTCACAATTTCTTCCTCCGAACCCGTCCGGTCCTCGCAATTTGTCCTGATTCTCGTCCCACAGTGTACCTGCCAAAGGCACTCCGATGCTTAAGTCAGTTTACAACTCTGTTCAGTTATATTAATTCAGTCTTAAATGCGTGATAAATGAATCCACGTACCTGGTACTTTTGACCTGTATTTATAGTGCTAGATATGGGCCTGAGATTATGGTGAACTTAATCAAGGCCCAATCTCAGCCCAATAGGCTTAATTGTGTGATTACCTTAATCATAGTCGATTAACTCGTTAGATTGATACGATCGTTCCCAACCGGTCGCACATTCTGATTAATATATTTGACGTAATGACATAACTGTCGCCCGGTGCTTTACGACCGATCGGTCGTTAGAATGTGAGCACAGCGTGACAGGTGCTGCTACCTCTTAACACATCGCGTAGTCCTGCTACTGCCGTTCGACGGGTCTCCTTCGATGCACTTTTTTTGTGTGAGCATAGAGGATGTGGTGTCATCTTGTACTGTTAGGGTCGTACGTGGATTTACGTTTTTCTTACAAACAGAGGTTGTTCGTGGCCGCCTAGGTCGTGATCACTCGTCCTCGAGTTGGGCTGTCCCGATAGTCCCTAGATATGACGAGCTGCTTGTTAATTCCAGTGCAGTCATGGAAACACGACACTTCACAGCTCATGACGTCCAACTATTTCGGGGTATGTCGACAGGGTCCTCGGGTGTCGTCCGTTGGCCCTTGATTCCTCGGACGCTTATACACAACACCCAGTCGTCCCCAGTACAGTAAGCAAATATAATATACACTGCCTTTGCTTTTTTAATTACCTTACCTTAAAAAAGAAATACACCAGAGCAATAGGCCACGCCTTTGCCTTTGCTTTTAGTTACCTTTGACTTTTAGTTCTCACGCTTAGCAAGGCTGTATGGAATGAACTTTGTTATGGATCCACTTCAGGATGCAATTGCCAGTGCAAACTTTTTAGAATTATTAGTTTGTTGATTTTGTTATTTTGGCTATAAATAGGAGTCCTTTGACGGTGTTAGACTTACTTTTACTACTCAATTTTACTGAGACCGTCCAGAATTTAACAGAACAGGTAAATAAATCGCAATCAACTTGTCTTCTTCTGGTTCAGCGGGTAGGGACGGTGGGGGTTCTTCCAGCGGTGGCAACTCTTCTCGCAGTTTGGGGTCTTCGTCTCGGGCCGAGCGGTCCGATGTCGGGGCGGGTTCTGCAACTTCTTCTGAATTCAATGCGGATCGGATCATGCACGGAACAACCTTATTTCTTTTGGAGGGAGGGGTCGAAGTGGCCGCCGTCCAACCAGAGCCGGCTAGTGGTTGGCAACCTGTTCAAGGTTACGACTGGGGCGTCCCACGATGTGGGTTGTTATGAGTCGGAGTTTGCTAACCGGGGTGTGCTTTTGGAATGGGCCAATCAATCTTTTCTGGCTCGTGACGAAGCGGACGCCGACCTATTTCGGATAGGCGTATGCAACCCAAATGAACGGGTGTTCCATGGGAAAGGGACGAGCACGGAAGATTTCTTCTACGTGTACACATATTTGTTTCGGCGGATGTTCGTGCGCATTCCTTTCACTCGCTTTCAAGCAGCAGTGTTGAAGAGAATGAACGTCGCCCGGTCCCAACTGCATCCGAACGGTTGGGCCTGCATACAAGCGTTTTTGGTTGTATGCTCGACCCTAGGTCTCTCTCCCTCCCTCTCGGTATTTTTCCATTACTTCCACGTTCGGCCCATCGCGAAGCGGGGCTGGGTTTCTTTGACCTCTATCCAAGAGGGGTTGTTCAAAGCGTATTCAGAGTCTTTCAAGGACTTCAAGACGAAATTCTTCAAAATAATAATAAAGGAGGGCGGCCGAAATCAATTCCGTGATTCGGAGGGGGAACCCCTTTTTCTTTACTATTGGACCGAAAAGTCGGCCCGTATTGACATCGTTCCAACGAAGAAAATGACTCCGGCGGATGTCGAAGCCGTAAAGGCCATCGACGATCTTCCCCTCCGTCTGCCTGCCCGCGGCCTAGTCAATTGCCTTTGCCACGAGGATTGTATTAACATGGCGTTCGGTACGACTTTAGCATTCGCCCATACCTGTAGGATGGCCTGGTCTTGTCTAACTTCATATTTTTTCTGCAGGTGTAATGTCTTTTCCAGCTCCTCGCAAGACGAAGTACGTCCCCCTGCCCGGACTTCCAAAGTGGTTGGGGACGTGAAGGAGGCGCCTTCGGTGAGGCTAACATTCAAGATTATTCATCCCACGCCTACCGGTATTCCTCTTGCTGACCCGTCCGCCAGCGGGACCAAGACGGCCGGGCAGGCTACGGTCCCCGTCGTCATTGTGGCGAAGCCTTCAGAGGTGGCGGTCGTGGCCTCTGGGTCGACTCCTGCGGACGCTTCCCGTCACTCCAAGAAAAAGAAGAGGTCGAAGGAAAAAGACCAGTCCCCCTCTAAGAGGAGCAAAAGGGATAGCCCGCCTCGACCACTACCGGGCGGGCCGATGGATCCCACTTTTGGGGTAAGCGATCAGATTGATTTCCGGATGAACTCCGCACAGCGGGCGGTGGTCGAACACCTGCCGGAACGGGAGCTCATCAAAGCGGCTTTAGAGCATACCAGCCGAGGTGCCATGCTGATGTGGTATGCGGAAAGATTTGCCGATCGTCGCGGTTTGAAGGAAATTCAGAGGGCTTTGGTTGCCGAAACGAAGTCGGCTGCCGACGCTAAGGCGGCCCTGGAGGAACTCACACTAGAGCATTCTAAGTGTGAGTTGGAACAGGCGGGCCTGAAGAAAAAACTCCAGGATGCCTGTGTGGAGGTAGCCACCCTTACCACAAAATTGCAAGACTTGAGTCTTAAGTACGATGCGGAGAAGGAAGAGACCGTTCGACAGGGGGAGACCATCCGGCAGGCGAAGGAAAAAATAAAGAGCCAAGAGGATGAGGTGGTGGAGCTCCATGCTGAAAACATCCGTCTGCAAGGAGAATTGCAGAAAGCTGCTGAAGAGAACGTCCGCCTGAATCAGGAGGCACTGCTATGCTCCCCCAGACCGTCATGCGACGCTCTCAGTTGAGTGTCCTCTCTCCCATCCTCCTTCTCATCCGCCTTTCCCTTTCCTTTATCCCGGCTCACCCTCTTTTGGGCCATCCGGCCCTCGTACTCTTCCCTCAAAGCCAACAGATCCTCCTGGTGTTGTCGTCGCATGTCCTCCATCTGCTGCTGTAACGCTCTGATCGCCTCTGCCGGGTCCTCAGCGGTCATGTTCCTCGTGGTCACCATAGGGCTTGGATACTCGGCCCCACGGTGGACGCCAAAATGTTCCGGTGTGTGGTCGAGTACGCCGAACCCTTCACAATTTCTTCCTCCGAATCCGTCCTGTCCTTGCAATCTGTCCTGATGTCTCGTCCCAGAGTGTACCTGCTAAAGGCACTCTGATGCTTAAATCAGTTTACAACTCTGTTCGGTTATATTAATTCAGTCTTAAATGCGTGATAAATGAATCCACCTACCTGGTACCTTTGACTTGTATTTATAGTGCTAGATATGGGCCTGAGATTATGGTGAACGTAATCAAGGCCCAATCTCAGCCCAATAGGCTTAATTGTGTGATTACCTTAATCATAGTCGATTAACTCGTTGGATTGATACGATCGTTCCCAAATGACGTAACTGTCGCTCGGTGCTTTACGACCGATCGGTCGTTAGAATGTGAGCACAGCGTGACAGGTGTTGCTACCTCTTAACACGTCGCGTCGTCCTGCTACTGCCGTTCGGCGGGTCTCCTTCGATGCACTTTTTTGGTGAGCATAGAGGATGTGGTGTCATCTTGTACTGTTAGGGCCGTACGTGGATTTACGTTTTTCTTACAAACAGAGGTTGTCCACGGCCACCTAGGCCGTGATCACTCGTCCTCGAGTTGGGCTATCTCGATTGTCCGTAGATATGACGAGCTGCTTGTTAATTCCAGTGCAGTCATGGAAACACGACACTTCACAACTCATGACGTCCGGCTATTTCGGGGTATGTCGACAGGGTCCTTGGGTGTCGTCCGTTGGCCCTTGATTCCTCGGACGCTTATACACAACACCTGGTCATCCCTAGTACAGTAAGCAAATATATTATACACTGCCTTTGCTTTTTTAATTACCTTACCTTAAAAAAGAAATACACCAGAGCAACAGGCCACGCCTTTGCCTTTGCTTTTAGTTACCTTTGACTTTTAGTTCTCATGCTTAGCAAGGTTGTATGGAATGAACTTTGTTATGGATCCACCTCGGGATGCAATCGCCAGTGCAAACTTTTTAGAATTATTAGTTTGTTGATTTTGTTATTTTTAGAATACTTTGTATTGTAAATAAAATTACAGAACTAAAGAGTTACTGTTCTTCAATAAGAAAGAACTAAAAGAATTTTTGTAATACAATGTTATTCTAAATATGCTAATTTGTGAATATGTATAACTTTTCATTTTATAAATGATTTTATCTTTGGGTCGTAAAAATGATTAAATTTCCATCCGAGTTGGTCATAATCAGATAACTTTTGGAAAGTTGAATATTAACTGAACCATTTTTCAGTTTTCTTTTTCAAACAAAACTCATATTTATTAAATTGATGAAAATAATAAATTTTGAAAAGTCTCATACCATCTAAGATACATTTTGGAATGAACGTTGATAATTATATAATAGATTCTAAATTTATAATTTTAATGGATATAAATCAAAGATATTCTAAATTTTTATTTGACTTTTTTTTTATATTTCTATAATAAAGTTTTGTATATTACGAGGTTTTTAAAATTTGAATCATCATAAAGTTTTGTATACTAAACAAAGTGCGATTTTAAAATTACTTTGCAATCATGAAACAAAATAATTATTATTTGAACACTCAATCCTTCCTAAATTATCTGAAATTAAAGATATATCTAAAAAATAGAAAATGTAACAAAACAAAAAACATTAGAAAATGAAACACTTTAATTCCTTTTTAAGTATTCTTGGCGAATTTGAAGAAGCTTCTTCCAAGAAGGACAAGAGGAGATATCGTTCGACCATCTGGAAAGGTTTAGAGAAGCAAATAGTGGAGCAGTGTCAGTGATATTGACCAAGTTATGAACACTGGGAAGATAGAAGTAGGGCAGTGTCAGTGATATATGCACAATGCAATATTAACATTGGTGGTCCAAATACAACGCAAAAGTTAAGTATTTATTATTTATGATTTATGGAATATTCTTATAAAATTCTGACAACTCATTTTTGTCACCTTCCACCTCCTCCCGCCACAATTTCAACACTACATTCAAACTAATTTTTGTCTTCTCTTTGTTTGCATTTTATAGAACTATCATCACCATCTCTCGATTAAAAAGAATCACTAACTATTTTCAATTTTCACTACTTTTTATGACTTAAAAATTATAAGCAAAGTATATAACTTTATATGATCTAAAATAACTCTTAACTATGTTTTAGTGAAAAAATTATAATTAATAACTCAAGAAAATGTCATAAAGATGAAATGGAGAGGAAGAAGATATTTTTGAAAGAGTTTAAAGTGTATCAATATGTATATTTTTATTCTTGTGGTTTATAATTTAAATGTGGGATTAATGTTAACTCTTTGTACTCTTTTATATAGTTTAAGGTATAACTACTGTTTAGTGAAGGATTTTTTTCTGCTTTTAAAGGAGTAATACTTATAGAAAATATTTTGATATCACTCAATATCAGTTTAACATTTGATAGAATGTAATATTTAATACATATAACCTTTTTTTTTACCTTAAATTTTTATTTATAGATTTTGTGATAAGTTTTTAATTAACATTGGTCTAATTATGACCTAATTGTGAGTAATCGTACTAATAAAATTGAGTTAATCAGTTTTAAGATTAATATATTTTGGTACTGTTTATTTTGATTGGTCCAATTCAAGGTCAAATGGTTTGTTTGGTGGTCATTTCGGCTTAATGATCTGTTCTCAGAGATGATGCCTGACTATCTGAGCTGGTGTATGTATGACCTACCTGTTTGGTGGTTGGTCAGTCAGACTTGCTGATTTACTCTTTAAGCTAAGTTGACCATCTATGTTGGTGCATGATAGACCAATCTGTTTTCCAAACTGAGAGTTGACTATTCGGACTTTGTATAATTGGTTAAATTCGTTGGTTTGTTCTTTAAACTGGAAATTAATTATCCAAACTATAATTAATTATCGGTTGACTCAATGATACAAATCCAGTTTCTTATTTTTTTATCCTAAAATTCAATTTTTACCCTTGTTAATGACTAAAGATTAAATAACTAACATAAAACATCAAAACTTGAATTGTGTGATTAAATATCAATATTCTATTAAAGATTTTATTACATGAATTTTATACTTGCAACACTTTCAATAAAAAAACCATGTTTATATATATATATATATATATATATATATATATATATATATATATATANATNNAAACACCATGTATATACTTTATTAATCATTATATATAGCAGTCAACATATCATAGATTTTGAGAAAACTTTAGAGATACCCAAGAATCCCTACCATGAAAGATAGAGGAAATAATAGGACGATAATTCATGTTTATATAATTTTTAACGTTATCTTGGAAGGTAATAGTTTGTTTCAAATGCAATGTAAGTATAAAGAAGAACATAACATGTAATTTCAACCACAAAATCGAGGTTTTTGTGATTTTTGCAACCACGATCAAAGAAACGTTGAGGCAAAATTCGCCAATATGATTGTAGTAATAGTTAAAAATATTGACTACATGCAAAAACATATTTACCACATCAACTCCTCCTAAATAGAGTTTTGAAAATTCCAAATCAATTTTTTACTATGATTGAAAATGAAGCAACATTTAAAGAGAACATAAATCGAAAGATATAAAACTAATGTATAAAAAAATGAAAAACAAAATTATCAGATTTTACTTTACTTTTTTTAAAAATAATTGACACTTATCATGAGTTTATAAAACTCTAATACTTACGGTTTGTACCGAAAATGACTATAACTTGGATTAATAGATCCTATTAAAATTAAATAAATTGTAGTGCGAGAAGTATAACATAACATGACACCATAGATATAAAAAAGATGTTAAATGAATGTTTTTACCAGTTACGAGTTTAATGAATGTATACTGAGAATATAACATAATTTAATATTATTAATAATTTGAAAAACTATTAATAGTGTAAGATGAAAAATGATTCTTTGAGAGACCTAAATTTTTTACATTTATTTGACATTATCTTTATTTATTTTTTACTCTCTTCTTTTTTAAAAAACTATAAAACTTTATATTTTTTAGATCATTTTACTTTTATATTCAGTGTCAAATGAATGTAAAAATGTGTCATGGTGTTATTTCTCGTGTAAGATTTAGATGATTAATGTAGAAATTAAGAGATTTATTATACTTAACCATAAAATTTAATAGTTTATTTTTTATGGTCCCATATATATAAATTATTTTTCTTTGTTTTACTGTTCATTGAAGGGTTAATTAATTCTGAGATTAAAAGAAGGTGAAAGATTAGGTGAATAATTTGGCAAATAATATAAGGTTGATTAAATTTGAAATATGAGTCTTTCTTTGTGATTGACTTTAACATAAAGTCATATGGTTTTATTATATGAGAATCATATCAAATAATTGTGATATGATAAAGTCTTTATCTTTTGAAGAAATTTATCATTGAAAAAAGATATGAATTAGATGTGAAAGATAGATGTAGATTTATCCAAAGGTGTGTTCAATGTTCTAGCTTTCAACTTCATCTATTCTCTAGGTTTCATTCTATAGATATATAGCCACGTGGCTATCGTAACTAACTAGAAACATTTGAAAAAAAAAAAAAAAAACAAATCAAAGTGTCTCCATTATTTAGACATTATGATGGGACACTTTTTTTTAGATAAATTTATAATTATTAAAATGAGTTAAAATGCATTAGTTAATTTAGTTTCCTGTAGGTCTAAGGTTAGAAAGATATTAAAATTTTTCACATGGCTGAATTCAGTTTACTGAGAATTCGTTTAATTAATTAAATTTATGATAGGCAGGTTTGTTGATAAACCTATTCATAAATTTTAAATATTAAATTATATTAAAAGAACTAAAATTTTAAATTTTCTTTTATTTCGAAATATATTTAGATTATATTATATTCTTTTATTTTGAATTGCATTTAAAGTTAACTTCTTTTTATATTGTATTTGTATTGAATTTTGATTAGATTTCAATTTTAAAAAAATTGTATATTTTTTGGAATTGTATTTTCTTTTTTAATTGAATCAACTCTTTAACTTACCAATAATACATGACGAACCAGGTCAAACAAATTGAGTGACTTATTTTAACTGTTCTAACTAAATTTAATATTGTGATTTATTTCACTTATTTTCTGAAATGTAATGTTGTCTAATATGTATTTTATTTTAAGATTTTTTTTAGAGTGGTGAAAAATTAAAGGAAGTATATGTAATAATAGTGTAATTAATTAAATTTATTATATGTAATAAATTCTTAACTTTTATAATATATAATTAGTGTGTAAATCATCTGAAAATAATTGTAATTAGTAACCTCTCACAATTGTTTTTATATTTATCAAATTTATAGATAAAGTAGAGGAAAAAGTTATGTATAATATAATTCTCACACAATGTTAAATAATGCGAGTTTTAAGATTATCTCAATCTTACAATTTATAAAATAAAATTTATTATAAACAATATAGATGATATTAAAATGTTATAAAAATATTTTTAAAATATTGTTATCTAAATTTTATAAGCATATCATATAACACTTTAAATTGAAAGTGATTTTACCTTTTTACATAAATTTGAGTTTATTTAATAACTCAATTTTATTCTATATAATATTATTTTTTATGTCTTAAATTACTTTAGATGAATTTATTATGATTTAACTTGTTTACTTTACATGAAACATAACATTAATTTTTTTTGTAAAAAAAAAGTTTTTCAAAATTTTAATTTGATTAACCCTAAATATCTTAAAACACTTTTACCCTTTCCCTAATCTTTCTCGATCGAAAAAACAATTCAATCCATCATGATATGATGTTTGATATTTATGAAAATAGCCACATTCAGAAAATCTAAGCAACTGTGTTTTTGATGAGTTCGTGTTACTTATCCAATAATATTATTCAAATTGCGGATGCAATACACCTACCTCCACCACCGCACGATCTACATCTACATGGATTCATCGAATTTCCGCAGCTCAACTTGCATACCCTCATGATTTGACGGTGGATTCTGCCATCATGATTTATTCATAATTTATGTGTCAACTCAATCAATAGCTATATTTTTTTTTCATCTTTCATGATTATTACTGGACAAATCTTACATTTCACACTGACCACTGTGAGGTAGACACTGAAACAACCTCAATTATTCGTTTCTTACATATAAGTTTTCACAGTACAAAAACACAACATTAGTTATCACTAATAGAAAAATATATCTTATGAACACACAATATTTTCTTCTTGGTTCCTCACAGCTCTAGAACTAAGTCTGCAAAACAGAAAAAAAAATTAAGTCAGGCTGGAAGAAGCAACACAACAGTGATACTGAAAATAGACATGATATGTTCATCAAGTGAATCATGAAATTCTGTAATTGAATTGGAATGCGTAGATATAAGGGCTGTGAATAGTTGTTGCATGCTTACAATCTGCATCAGTTTTGATCCAGTATTCCCTGTTGGCAGATGAATCTTCATCCTCTGGATGCACCAGATCATTTTTGTTGTAGCCTCCATCATTGAGTATTTTCTTCTTCTTCATGTTCTTGTGGTGTTTGGCAGATTTTTGTGCAGCTGTTGAACTTTCGGGGTGAACTTTCTTTCGGAACATATGGAGAATCTAGAAGCCACAAACATAACTGGAGTCATGACCAGAATAATGGCACATGCCAAGACTAAGACCATATATAAATAAAGTGTTACTTAAGGCAATAAAAAGATGAAAAGAACATCAAAATGCAAAGCTATAAAACTCAATCTGAAGAATGCTGATTATGGTGATGCACAATAGTTATAGATTCATTGTACGTAGATAAACAAGAGCATATGGTTTTAGTCATGGTTTGTTAGTTGCTTACCTTATTCAGCTTTGTTTCTGCAGAAGCAGAATCGATAGGCCCTCCATTTATTGAAGTAGAATTTTTAGAATAAGCATGGAGCATTCTTTTTTTCAGCTTTTCTTTCATCAGGTTCATGGCAGATTTGTCCAGTTCCTTCTCAGTTCTTTTTTCCTCCTTTTCACATTTTGCACTGAAATTCTCCTCAGCTGATTTGCTTCTCTGAAACAGCTCCCCAAGTGAAGTCCTGTGTTCTTTCTTTGCTGCAGCAGTTGTTTCAGATAGTTCAATGGCTGTTCCAAAGAGATATCCCTGGAGTGGACAAATTGCAGCTCCATTTCCATTTGGTTCTGTGCCTTCTATTGGCTTTCCACTGAGTGTTATTATGCTGACATGGCTGCTTCTCCCAGTGCTGACATGGCTACTTCTCCCAGTGCTAACATGGCTGGTCCTTCTTGAAGAATCAAGGCTGACATCATCCTTGGTTTCAGCCCCCAGCACTTTCTCTAGCTCATCATTGATAAGCTTAAGATCATTCTCAGTCACTTCATCTTCTTTTTCAGTGATGCTCTCAACAGAAACGGGAAATGATGGTGTGGATGGGTCAGACACTTGTTCTGAACCAAGTGTTCCAATTGCCAGGAAACCAGGGAAGAATTCCCCCTCATACTCTTCATCCACTCTTGCAGCTTCTAGACCAGCAAAAGAGTTTCTAAGATTGTGACCTTTTTGAGCATGTTTGGCAAGTCTGATTCCGAGGTTTGGTTTCTGATAGGCTTGTTCATCATCAAATGGTGGTTGCCCTGAAAGACAATTGCAAGAATTCCCTGAAACAAGCAAAATTTAAAGAATATAGATGGTAATTTAAAGGCAACACATCAAGTAGAATCTCATTAAAGAGTTCAGTTACACATGCTAATTATGATGTTATGCTAGTCTTTCACAAATGACAGAATAAGCAATAGAAGAGATTTTAGGGGCCTTATTAGTTATTACCTTAAAGTTTTATGCAATCTACCTTTTTGCTCCAACTTCCATTTCTAGCCAGTCATTTAATTTATTTTTACAATATTTCAATTTTATGCATAGCCTTTAAATGGTTGGACCTAGGCATTTTACTGCTGTGTCTTCATGGCCCTACATATTTGTGGTCAGATGTGCATGCAAGAGACTGTTTGAATTCTCCCTAACTACCTTCCATTATTCCAAGATCACCAGAAATCAAGTTATCTATTATCTATTATGGCATATTTTGCTTTCATATACCACCACTGGTTTTTTACTTGATGATCATCACATAGTTAGTGCATGTTTGGAGGAACATGAATAAGTGGCTTGCTAGCAGCATATATATGACTTACCAATGACCAAGTCCTTGAATGGTTCACTGCTATTCTGGCGAAATTTCCTGTGCATCCAGCCTAGTAACTGCAGAAAAATATACGATGAAGCACATTGAATACTTTGTTCTGCAAGGAACGATTGATAGTGGATCTTACCTTCATCTTTGGTATTCAAGAAAAAATCTTGATTGATGGTTGCCTAACTTGGGAAGATAAGGTAATTGAAGGAAGTGTCTCTGGTACTTAAATGATATCTCAAAAAGAACATATAAAATATTGGTGAGAATCAGTGATGTCTTATAGAGAGGATGCAGCAAGAAAAACACAGAGATACTTACAAACATTGTTTGCTGTTATATCTCAGCATTAAATCAAGTGGGTCCAAAACACGCTAATCTGATCATGTGCAAGGTCGACTAACAGTAAGGCTTGCATGATTTGGTGTAGAAAAATTTACTTATCAGTATTCTTTTGTCCATTGTTAAGAGTTAAGATGCCATGCATCAACTCCACACCCTTTCTGATTTGTACTTTAACATGCACACACACACATACACATTAACCATATATCAAACAGTTTGGCAATCGAGAGTACCACCACTTGTGTGTGCTACATTTCGTGCCTCGTGCATCTCATTAGTTGAGTTTGAGTTTGAGTGGTGCAGTGATGAGGAACCACTGGTTCTTGTGATTGGAAAGCACAAAATCATTGGTTGATGCCTATACAGCAGCATACAATTGACAAGCAATTGACCAACAAGTGTATCTTTTCTTTTCTCCTTCAGACAGGAAGTTAGAATAGTCTAGACCATGGTAGAATCCAGGGCCCCATCAAAGTGTCTGGACACGTTGCACTTTAGACCCTTCTACAAATGATATGCTATGTTTCCTATTTCCTATTTCCTTTTCAATTATTCTCTCCCTATGTGTTACAATTTTTATATCAGTTGTTATGTTTAGTATTCCATTGAGCAATGTTGTTGCACATTAGATGAACAGTGTAGAATGGTGATGAGAATGGCACGTCAAAAGAGAAGAAAAATTCATGTCAAACAGTTTTCCCATGTTAGTTGGGTTTGGTAGAACACCAAGTTGGCACACTTGGCGATCATTTACACCGTGTTATTTTGCAGCAGTGATGATAAAATTCATGATTCATAAAATCTGCACCAAATGGTAGGCCAGGGGACCCCCTCCCTCCGTAGAAGGAATATGGTATGTTTTATGTGTCGTTAGCAATGTTGCCATATGGTGCTGCAAATTCACTAGCTACTCCTCTTTCCAGAAGAAAGTTGCATGTACTTTCCCTTTGTTGTAATTTTGATCCACATCTTTGACTCTTTCTGCCAACATGGTTGCATAATGATTTGGTAACTGCTGTTGCATCACTTGGATAAACAAAAATTAAGAAGAAAAGAGAAAAAAAAGGTTCTGTTGGTTTAGTGGCAATAAATGAATTGAATGTAAAGACATTTTTTTTTATCTGTGTCAATCTAGTTCTACTGAGATAGATCACATTTACTAGTCTATGATTCATTGAATTTCAACTTGTTGGTGTTGCTCACTCTAACTATTTTTGGAATACTCTATTTGTTGCTTGCTTATTCATAGATCTTGCATTCCTTACCTATTTTGGAATAAGTGGAAATTATTAGGTTTCTTCTAGGGAGGACCCTGAATTCCCCTGTTTTCTCAGATCTGATATTTTTTCCTAACCCTAAATATTTCAGGGAGGACCCAGCTTAAGATGCAGAAGAGTTGTAGGCAAATTGTTCATCAACTTTATTTTATTCAGGTCATTTTTAATTAATATTTATAAAAAATTCAAATTAAAAAGTAGAATGTATTAAATATCTTCCTAAACAGGTTAACTAGGTAGATAAACTCGATAGATAAACACTAATGAGACCTGAATCTAATCATATAAAGAATTAACAGTGTATCCAAAATCTTAACATAATGAATTAACGAATCTTCAACCTTATATTATATTCTATTTTCTCATTTTTACTTAATAAGAAACTTACATTCACACTTGAAATTCTACCAGCAATAATCTTAAAAAACAACTAAAAGTCTTTTACAGAAGAAGTATGTTTCTGAGAAATTACCATAAAAAACAACTAAAAGTCTTTTACAGAAGAAGAAGTATGTTTCTGAGATATTACCAGAAGAACAACATCAGAGATCCTAAGACCATAAGTAAGAGAAATGTCAAACTTGGGAAATTTACCTTGAATAGCTTCCCTATAAACAAGTTTCAATACTACTTGATCTCAATGAATAAACCTCTATGAAATTTGTTTAGTTTTGCAAATTTTTTCACACTAATTTGATCTAACTAAGAAACAGTATCAGGATTAAGAAGGTGTAATTCAAACTCCTAAACTGTTGACAGTAACTTGACTATCTTTTCTTATCAGAAACAGTGGTAGCTATTGGAATTCAAAGTACTGCAAATAGACCACGATTGAGTCATGGTACAGTAGAATAAGAGTATCAGAAACAGATCAAAACAGTGTCTCTAGTGTTCTTTCTGCATGATTCTGTATGATCAAATAATTAAACAACCTTTTACATCTTTAGGATTCGAATAAAACGATTGATATGTTTCTGTGACATGTGACAACTGTGTAAGGGTAATTCAATAGTCAAAATTTGCTTCACTTAGACTTTTTTATTCAAACCAAAGTTGTCAAACCATGTTAAGAGATATATCAGAATACTGTCATTTGACAGTGAGAGACAATAATTCCTCCATCGTGTGTTTGTTTATAAAGTACTAATGGAATTTCCTATCAGAAAAAATGGGTTATATTAGAAGAGTGAGACACTTTTATGTAATTATTTAATCAAAAATTATCATATGATAAATTAGTTTATTTTATAATAATTGGTTAAACGTTACACTAAAAGTAATCTTTAACAAATCTATTATTTAGGTTTCTTTTATACATCAATCATGGACATTGCAAATCTATTCAACTGAATTATTATTTCAAACATGTCTGGCAATGGTAAAAGTGGATAGGTAAAAGAACAAAGTAAAAGATGACATATTTTACTTTATTTTTCTAGCTCAATCTTCTTTTGTTGTTCCCCCTTACAGTCATATCTCGAAAATACTTGTAGTGTTGCAGTTAGTTTAAAACTCAAATTTCTAAAATACAATTTTATTTAGCAAGATTTGAGAATTTTATATATAAAACTTAAATATAATTTTAGAAAAAAATATGATACAAGTCCTACTAATATAAGTGATAGTGGTTTAAAACTTTGTCATGGGTTTTATTATTTTAAAACACATCATTTTCTAGAAACTACTTTTTCTAGAGTTTTGTGATTTCTATTTAAGAGTTATTTCTTTTTGTTTGTTTTATTGAAGAATCGAGACCGTATGATTGATTTTGCAATGAATTCTTGAATTCAGATTGTTTCTGTATTCAAATAAGTTGAGTTTTTTTGGTCTTTTTCTGTTATTTTTTGTATGTTAGTCTTCTTACACTTACAAGCGTCTTTTTATTCATCTATACAAGTCTCTATTGATAAAACATCTTACAAGTCTGGAGAAGTTCCGCTAGTTAAGATCTTGTAAGTTATTGATCACGTAAAGAAAGCTAGTTGTTTTGGTGTGCTTGTGAGTTTGATAATTTGATGTTTTGCATAGAATTTAAAACATAAGAATTTAAGCAAATTGGTACTAGTCTACATGTTTAAAACGGTTTTGAATTAATAAGAAAAAAGTACCAATATGAACAACTGATCTGGTCAAAGTTCACTTAAAATCACAAAATCCATTTGTTGTCAACTAATACGGTGTTGAACAATAATGGCATTGAGTTTTGTTTGTACTACTGGTCTGGGAGTATTTTAGCTCCAAGGTGTTAAGCGACAGACTTTACCGTTAAGTGCTACTTTTGTAAGAATGTTTTGACACTTGTTAGGGGAATTTGTAACCATTGAACTCTCATATACTGTGTAAATGATTTGATCATATATACGCATCTTCCATTAAATGCTAATTTCTTGTTTCTACTCTTAATACTTGCTTGAAATGGGGAGTGAATAGCTTGATTTATGGATTCATTATGTTTTGGGAAGAATCTAGTGAACCCTAGGCTTGAAACAAGAGATCTAGTGGGAACTTGTATCTAAAGATGGAACATAACCCATTTGTTATCTTAAACCCTAGATCTTAATGCGGGTTTTGCTTGTTGAGTGACTAAGGGATTGACGCTTGATGAGGAAACCTAGGCTCTTTCACCTAAGGAATTAGGACTAAAGTGTTTTAGTGGATTGACATTAGTGTTTGATGGAGAGAAGACGATTTTGTGTGTACATGAGGGTGAAACTGGTGAATTTATACCCTTAGCAATGCCCTTCCATTCTATTTCTTACCTTTCCTCTCTTATAAGGGTCTCCAACTATCAAAGTCCACCTTTTATTTCTTTATTCATTTACTTTCTTACACATAATGTAGATTCATGTACTATTCTTTTGTTTAGATGAGTATTACGAGTATTAATTATATAATTGTTTAGTATTACAGAAGTGTCATGGAAAACGATACTTTGTGTTACCAATTTATATTACTAGAGCGGTTCGATGCACTTGATGAGGAGCAAACAATAATAATTTCTATAACTCTTTAAAGCATAAATACTATACACACCCACTGTGAAATCCAATATAAAATATATATATATATATATATATATATATATATATATATATATATATATATATATTAGTTTAGTGTAATAAAATTTCACATAACTCATTTTTTATAATAAAAAATTATAATCTTTAAAATAATTAAATATATGTTTGATTTTTAATAATCATACAAGAATATATATTTATTAATATAAAAATTAATGTTAATATATAATTAATTTTGAGTAGTTTTATATTTTTATTTTTAAAATTTTGAGAATTTATTTATTTTTCATTATTTTAATAATAGATAAATGTTTACATATTCAAATTATTAACTGAATTTAAATGAAATTAATAAAATTAAAATTGTTATATTAAATTACAATTCTCTTACTATGAAAAAAAATGTCAATATTTATTATACTAAATAAATTATATATTTCTTTATAAATCACAAAATAATAATATATTTTTAATGTCCTGGAGTTTGATTTGAAAATCCTATTTTCTAATAATAATTGTATGATCACCTCTAGAACTATATGGTATGTTGTCGTTTTCAAATTTAGTGGTTGACAAACGTCACTCATAAATCATCTGACAAATTCATCTTTATAATTAGTATATAACTTATATTTTTGTTTAAATAAACTATTTGGAAGGATGCGAATTAATTAGGTAAGGTATAGAGATATAGATTAAGAAACATTTTTTCTAAAATAAGAATGTGAAAATAAATATTTAATAACAACCCGAATTCCCATTAATTGCATTTTTATAATTATATTTTACTTTATATATGACTTACATAAATGGTTAAAAATTCAGAATAAAGTTTATTTTTTCTGTGAGTGTTAGTTGAAAATCCCAATGTCACTTTTGTCATCAAATTTGTTTTAAAAGGAAAAACATTATTTTGTGTTATGTTGGGAGACTCACAGTTTCACGTCCATTATGCGATCATGCCAATGCCACGTCACAGACACCAATGCTTAGTCGATATATGCTAAGGCAAGAAATATTTCTACTTTTACATTATTGAAATTATAATAAAATAATACTTTCACATCTCTAGTAAATAAATCGATTAAGAATCCATTTAATAATATAATAATATATATTTATAACTTTTAAGATAAAAGTAAAATAAATATGATTAAAAAATATTATTATTTTAATAGGTAAGTAAGTATTTTTTATTGGTGGGTGCTAAAATATAATAAAGTAAATACTTTTATAATAGCTAAAATTGAATTTAAACTTAATTTTACCTTTTTATAATTTTTTTAATCAGTAATTTTTACATCTTTATCTTTATTTTAGAATAGAAACAACTTATTCCATATTTTAGATGAATCACAAATTTTCCTTTGGAAAAGAAGAATTCACAATTTTTGCTCAATTTTTAATTTTATCTATATTGGTTTATTAGGCTTCAATTAATTAAATTACTTTATTGACAATATATTAAAATAATTAATATAAGTACTTAATGTTTTTTTTTTGTTGATCATTCAAGAAAAAAAATATTTTAAGGATAAAATGATTAAAACTAATTTATTTTTTGTGGCTAGGTCTAAGTAGTGTAAAGCCTGTTTGAATTGACAAATCAGCTCTAATTATTAGAAAGCGTGCTTGAAAACATTGATAAAGATACCTCACAATGAAAAGGAAAACAAGTTGAGTTATTGGTAAGAAAATAGAATTGTGTTAATCCTAATTATGATTGAACTCATTGTCTTCTTGTTATTAATAATCAAATTAATTATTATTATTTTTCTTTTTGTGCCTTCTTTGTTTTTCTAGTTCCATTCAATGCCAAATAAAAAGTGTCAATTTACATTATTTAAGCATTAGTTTGGAGGAATGATAGTACTTGAAGGACTTCAAAGGTAAATTGACAATTTTTAAATTACAATTTGTCCAAAAGTGATAAGAGTATAATGTTAGTAGGTAAATAAAATATAAATAATAAAAATTAATTTTTAAATGTGACTCAAAGGGCAATTTGAACATTTCATAAAAAAGAAAACTTAATTATTTTTTACCTTCTATAAAATCAATTATAAACTTGCAAAATGTTCACTTTATCTCTATCTTACTTTTACTCATTTTTATTCTATTTCTATTTATGAAAACAATCTTAATTTTTACACTCTCCTTTTTAGTCTTTTTTTTTTTTTTCATTGTTCACTTTCAATTGCCTTTAATCCAATTACACTATTAACTCCTTCATAAAAGCTAACTATAACACATTTTAATAACAAAAGATAAACACAATTTAACAATGATTACCAATCACACACGCTTACATTTTGTTTCTGTACCATCAATCACTCACATGTGCATTATTTTTTGTTCTTCCACATGACCTGCTCAGATAATATTAGTGTCTCTAATGTCAAAGTCAAAAGCAAGATTGCCAAAAAGGATAATATGCTCAAATGACACGGTGTTAAAAAGGTATCAGTGTCACCAAACTTTTTACTTTCACCAAAATAAGAAAAATGAGAACTTGAAAAACTAGGCTTTGGATTAATTTTCTGGTTTCAACATTCCTGGGAATTACACTTTCAAAAATATAAATACAGAACTTGAAACAGATGTTCCAAAATGTACAATAACAAACAAAAGGGCCTTATTTTATTTTCATTTAAATTCAGCGTTTAAATTTATGATAAATAGGAAAAGAATAGACGATAAAATTGATATTATTAAGGTCCACTACAGTAGATGTTGCCTGAAAAATCTGAAACAAATGTTGAATGGCATTAGCAGGTACCGTCCATATAATCTACCAGCAATTCCTGGACCATGCCTCTATCTGGCATCTTCCCTGCGGCGCCATATATAGGTGCCAGGCCTCCACTTATTGGACCTGGATTTGCTTTCACCTGAAATTGGAAAGGAAGAAAAGAGTAAAACAGAAAATACAAATCATACTCAATGTGTTGTATTATCAGCCACTGAACTGTTAAATCAACTGTCATCCTGTTCTCTGCAACCACCTTCTGTTGGTGTCCCGGAGAGAATATCTTAAATTTCATATAAATGTAATAAATGATTCATTTATTATGGGATTCCATATAAGTAAGCAACTTACAGTTTTCACAGATTCCTTCAAATCATTCAGAAAGTCTTCAACAATTGGCACATGTTGTAGTGTAACACATATATGGATGCTGATTCAAACAAACACACGAATTTTTTTTTCAGTTTCTTCAAAGAGAGTTAGGTAGTATATAAGAAAAACAAGATCTACAAAATTTAAACCTTAAGTTAAAGTTTTATGACAGAAGTGGTGTCAGATATCTTGTATAAACAAGTCATACTTCAGAGGTATTCAATCTTTTTCCAGTCCATCCCCTTAAAAAAATTTCAACACTCCACCCCAATTTTAAAGCCCTACCTGTTGGGTCTCTGTAATGCATTCAAATGCCACCCTTTGGATGACATAACATCATTCACTTCAAATATATCCAGAACATCTGAACCAAAAGCCACGATTGTCATGTCAGGGTTTCCAACAATATACAACTCAGCAATCTCCTCTATGCTGCAGATATAACACAATCATTACATTAAAAACTTATATAAAAGGCACGACATTAGAGTACATACAGAAAGAAAGGGAAGCAGTATCTCACCCTTTCTGTATTCTTATTGACCCTTCCATAATTGCTTTTGTATTTTTCAAGTAACCTGAAGAACACAACACACCAGAATTTTTCCGTACATCATACATTTGTGTGGAACACAGTTAGCAGAAAGGGAAATCAAATTATTATGTCGAAGCAGAACAGAGAGGTTGTGGACAGTAACCTTCTTTCCCTAGAGAAATCATTGCTGCCCACGCACCCGCAATTAGACTTCCAGGCCTGCTTCCAGCTATGGTTGGAGACACATACAACCCACCAGACCACTCGGTAACTGTGACGTTGACAATTTGACAATAATTAGTAAGAAAACTGTAAGGGAATTATTCCAAGAGACAAAAAGATTTCCCCATAAAGATAAATGACTATCCACTATCTATGACAAAAATATTGAAGACTAGCTCTTGTCCAAAGTTTATGTCACCATCTATCATCTTTCCCTTTCCTTGTAGGTTGTACACATGCACGAGCACATTAATCAGAATCAAATAGTAACTTACCGGCAACAAATTGATGCTGTAGAATCCAGAAGACAAAGAAAATACGTTAGTAATCAGCTGCAAGTAAATCGGCAAACAATTTTCCAATAATAGAAAGCCATGTTGTAGAGAAGGTAATCGATATAAGAGAAATACAGATAGAAGAGAATTGGGATATATTTATAGAAACTTTCTTTTTTAATAGAAAAAGAAATATTATTAGACAGAAAAGTGGAAAATACAATAAAGGGAAGAAGAAGTTATCCATACAACAACTAGGAACACAGGGAAAACAAAAACCTATAGAACGTGCTGCGTTTACCTTAGCACATAGTCTCTTTAATTACTAGAATAGAAACTCCCACGAAAAGCAAAACCCACATGGTTAAATAGCTGCTTTACGTTGCAAAAATAAGATGGTTTACACTTTTTTTTAAATAGTTTTCTCATCACAAAATCAGAGAACTACCCCACACAAACAACGTAATTACTTTTTGTTAATACGCTTTACTATAAATGAAATTTCATATGTTCACAGGGGCTGTAAACTTGAAATAGTTTTGATTCTATTAAAATTTTAAGAATTGGGCATGAGATGCACTATGACTCGAGAGGAGTGATTTTAAGGAATATCCATATGAAAAATGATGTACTTGAATTTCAGTTAATTGATAACTGCTTTAATGTTCATGAGCCAAAGGGCTTGCCCTGTTATACAATTCGTCTTCTAACTCCTGTGTCTATAATTGTATTCAGAAAAAGAAAGTTTTTTTCTCCAATATACTTACGTAAGAAGAAATGCAAAAATGTTTCATCTACCAACTCTTCATGATTTCCTAAGGAAGAGAAAGAGATAGAACTCTTCAAATGTTTGGCTTATGATGTCTACCATGCTATGACCAAGAGCCAAGAGAAATGATAAGTCAGATTCTATGATGCAACATATTGTCTGTAAAATGACCCTTTCACTAGAAAAAAACTGAGGTGGAAACACCAATAATCAAATATGATACGCTAATTTCTATTTTCATAGTATTGATGGATACCAACTCAAGCAAAAAAAAAAAGAGTTTGAAATAAAGTACACTTTCCGAACATTAGGATATGTCATATTCTGTGAGATGTTTCCAAAAAGTTGCACAAGTTAACAGTAAAAATATTGAATAATCAGTTTATAATTCAGGTATAAACTAAAAAGACTACAAATAATTTCAGTTACTGCCCTAAGCATTTTTGAGTAAATCATTGCCTTACCTTTCTGATTTCATGGTTTCTATAAAGAACTATACTTGTTCCTTTGGGAGCTAAACCATATTTATGTACATCCACTGATATTGAAGAAACTCCTTTAACAGAGAAATCAAAAGGTGGAATGGGGTACCTGGGAAAGAATAGGTTGAACATGAGTCACATTAGTACTGAAAAGAAGTTGCAACAGGTGCTACATATAATTTTCAACATATCAGAGCCACTTTCCCCCTTCTGTGTGGGTTGGGTGATTGGAAGTGTTATACATTAATATAATCATAAAAAAATTAACTCAGACCCAAGGGAAGTTGAAGAAGAGAATACTACGCTAACAACACAATCCAAAAACAATGAGACTTGCAGTGCAAAATAAAGAAAAATTGGAAAGAGTCGTGTATTTGTTGGGCGGGAGGGAT
>NC_028354.1:19262159-19359654 GCF_000741045.1 Vigna radiata var. radiata | reverse complement strand
GTGGGGGGGTGGATGGGCAGGGTGGTGGAGTGTATTATCAAAGAAAGAAGAAAAGGCCTAATAAATTGATGGATTCTGTGCCAAAGATCAGATTCAAGAAGGAAAGTATATAACACCTAAAACAATGACAAGGTAAACATAAAAGCAAAGGTAACAGACAACAACACTGAATGATGGTTCAGTAATATAAAATAAGTCATGCCAACTATACCCAAGCTCACGAGCAAATGGTAATACAAAGCCACCAAGGCAAAGATCCACATGGAAGCAAATACCAAAGCTTGATGCCAGACGACCAAGTTCCTACAGAAGAAATAGGCAAATTATATGCATTTTGTAATTGAGCAAGAAAGTTGAATATGTATTCTTTTCCAGCATTAGACGAAAAAACTTACTTCGATGGGGTCAATTATTCCATGAGGAAACCCAGGAGCAGATCCAACAATCTGGTTTATCATGATAGTCAGTTCATTTGGCAGTAAGAATTGAATATATTAGCAGGTTGTGTACCTTAACAAATCCAGTAGCAAGAATTCTGAATCTTTAGAATAAGGAAAAATAACCTTCATACCAGGATGGTATTTTTGTTGATATGGCGTCGAATCGCTTTCACATCTGCTTGAAAATTCTTGTCAACTGGTACACGCCATAGTTTGATATTAAAATACTGTGCAGCCTTGTCATATGCTGAGTGTCCAGACAAGGGAATAATCCTATAATTTGGTAGTTTAAAAATATATTAAAAATATATTAAAAATGATAATTTACCAAGTATATAATAATACATTATTGGTGACATACATTTCAGGTCTTGTAATTCCCTTTTTAGATTTCATATAGTCACGAGATGTTTTGACGGCTAATAGTATACTTTCAGTCCCGCCTGATGTCATGTTGCCACATATTTGTCCTCCAGAACTATTTTCCTTACTTCCAAGAAGTGCCGCTGTCATTGCAACCACTTCTGCTTCAAAGCGTGCAACACTCTTGAATACATCCAAATGCAGGGGATTGGTATGTGCAAACCTGAAATGTCATCAATGTAAATTGTTCAATGCATGCATACAGCTATATCAGCAACCAAGCTAATGGGCATGACTATAACCTTAAAGAATATCACAAATTCCAAATTATTTTGAAACTTGTCTATGAGACTCAGAATCTATTGAACTGGTCCAGATTATGATGTAATCATGTAATGATCTGAGTAGCAAAGAGGAATCATGTTCAGTTCTGATTGGCAAACTGGAAGACTTGACCAAAAGCATGCTTTAAATATTTTCAAGTTCAAACAATAAGGAAAGCTTCCTACAGTGCCCACATCTTAGTCAGAAGCAAGACTGACATTAAGGAAACAAAATACATAAACTGATAATGCTCCCAGCTCCTAAAGCAAATAAACTAAGGTACTTTGGAGTAGGTATACAGAAACTTTAATCAGCTACAAAACCACTAATCTATGTAAAAATCCATCTATCTAGAAGAATATACAAAGTAGATAGTAATTGTCAAACAGTGTATTAAACAATCATATTAACACAAACATAAAATACAGCTGAAAACTTTGTAGTGTCACTAACATTGAACATGCCTCGTTTATCACAGAAAAATGTCCATCGGATTCACTTCCTCCAATGTAGCTGCAAGAAATAAACAATAAATACATTAAAAAAATACAGTACTCGCCAGTCTAAGTATTACCAACATACACTGTACCAGGGCATCCCAAGAACAAATTGCTCAGAATTTAACATTTTACCAAAATTACTAACATACACTGTACCGGAGCATTTGCCTTGCCAGACCGGATCATTATTTTTTTCCTCTCTCATTTTATCAAGGACAGACGTCCCTAATCCTGCGCTTGGCAACTCAGTATTCCAACCTTCTCTTTTAGATTTGCTATCAGATTGCAACTTATCCACAACCTGAGTTCAATGACCAGATTAATAAGTAAATCAGTTACCGATAATGATGATGATCCATGGTTTAAAAAGAGCAGAAATTTTTTAAAACCAAAGTATACAGGTAACACTTGAGGTGGCACGAATTGAAATCTGTGTTTGGATTTGACGTATAATGACATTGGAGAAACCCAATCGGTTTCTTTACTTCATGCACACTAAACCCACTGATTAGTTCTCAATACAATTTTCCTAATAAAGCATATTCACGAACTTGTTTACCACCATTTTTACCCCCATACCAAACTGACCCTAAGAATGAAGGTAAAGGCAACAAAGTTCTTATGAAAAACCATTTCAATCCCAAATTTAAGAGGATACCAAACTAAAAGTACATAAAATATGTCATACCTAATTCTACAGTGATATTTCATCGCAGAGAGATATGGAGTGAAAAGCATCGAATCCTTTTAAAAACTCAGTTTCGGTAATTATCCTCTTATGTGTCTAAGCTTACCACTTTTCTCTTCCACTTCGTCATTGTAATATAATAATACAATTCTAGATAACACATCCACCCAAACGGGCCTCGTAGTCAAAATGGCATGGACTGATACAAAATTCTCCAACCTCGAAAAGTTTCGCAGTCTCAAAACCACAAAAATTTGAACTAACCACTAATCTAATAAAGGATTACGCAAAGTGAAAAACGTCCAATGAAACTAAACTCATTTCCACTAAAATCACAACAAACAAAACCAGAGCTCCAAACAGAGCGCAAGCATGCGAAGTTGACTCCTTACACAAGACAAAAACAACACCAAAGCCCAATCGAATCTAATTAAATAGAATCACACAGAACCAAACCTTCTGTTTTTCGGCATCTATGTATCCCTTCACGCAAGGAACCAATCTGCGAATTGAAACACGGATCACATATTAGATTAATTAAAACCATATGGAAAAGAGTAATTAACATATATAATATGCGTGAATATTAATATTAAAGTGAATTGGTGAGATATAGCATTGCATGGAGTGGTGTTTTGTACTTGACAGCGTTCATGATAAACCCTAGGAGCGTGGCTTTGAGTCCGTTCTCGGATAGGAGGCGTAAGAAGGAGTGAAGCGAGTGAGCGAGAAGGAGAGAAAGCAGAGGAACGAGAAGCAGAGCAAGCGGTTCGTATTGAGAGAGGAACGAATTGGCAGAGACTCTGAAGTGAGAGATCGAAGTAGAAGAAAAATCCATTGGAATCGGTGAGAAGGAAGAAAGGTAGCAATGGAGAAGAAAGAAAAAACTATAGTAGAAGACAGACAGAGAGAGAGAGAAGAGTCTATATTATATACTGTTCAGTGTATGTAGTGTTAAGAAAGGGATAACAACGGTGTCATGTTGCGTGGACAAATGGGCTATGAGTTGCGTAGCGTCCCATAAAACAACATTTAAGGTAAAAATGTCTGATTCTCGCTAATTTCAATCAAACATGTTTTAACGATCGACTGATCATCTTATTTGGTTTTTGCTTGACTCGCGGTTGAATTTTATCACCTTCGTGAATTGTATAACAATGGTAATTTTTTTTTTTCAAAATGACCGAAATAGACGTTTTAAAAAAATATATATAATTCATGTTAATTTAGAATGACTTTATTGTGAATAAATCATATTATGTCGATAGAATATTTTTAAATTAAAATTATATCACTAGCACAGTTTTAATTAAATGTTCAAGTTAAATTAAAACTTGATAAAACTGACACAATCATAATTCATAATGTTTCTAATAGTTGTCAAATTTCTATTTGTTTTATATTTATGTTTATAGTATAATTTATGAGTTTTGTTTCTTCTTTCTTTTCAATTTATTGAATATTTCAAATTATTTTACTTAATCTAATATGTTAGTTAAATGCCATTAACTTTCTTATTTTGTATAAGTTTTTGTTTACAATTACTCCCTTTATTATATCATTAAAACTGAAAACAACAATGAATGCAAATTAAATTGTTTTAAATAATTTATATTAAGTTAAAAATGATTTTAGTCATTAAACATGAAATTAAAATTTATTCTATTTTAGTTTTCAAATTTTAGAAGTAAACTAATATAGTTTTTTAAATTTAATTATGTTAAATTTTTTTATATATTAAATGTGTTTTCTTACTAACAATTAATTAAAAATTTATTAGACAGATAAATAATTCAAATCTTATCATAAACTTAATTAGATTAAAATGATTATATTTATCAACTTTTAAAATTTAAAGAACAAAATATGTCAAAATTTTAAACAAATTAATTTCATACTAGTATAAAAATTCAACAACTAAAAATATATTTACTCGGTTTATATTTAGTGTATTTTTATTTTATACTTATAAAAATCATTTTAATTTGATGGAAAAAAGGAAGGTTGTAATTATTAATTACATTAATTAATTAAAAAATCATTATAAATGCGAAAACAATCATATATATTTTATAAGATTAAGACAAATTTATTTGATAGAAAACTAATGAATGTAAAACTCGTACTTTTTTTAAGGATAAAATCTATATTACTATATAAAAATATATCTTTTTGGGTAAACATTTGTTTTCCATTCTTAAATTTTAGAAAACTATTTTTTAAATTAAAATAATTGTTTTGACAAATTTATACAATTTTGAAAAACTGATATATTTTATTTGATATTTTAAAAAAATTTAATGATTGTTTTAAACTAAAATAATTATCTATAATAAAATGATATAAAAATATTTATATTTATTTGTATGATTACGATAATATAAATTTTTCACCTTTTGTTATCATAAAATACGGTACATGCATTTTTACTTGTGTTAATCATGTACTTATTTGTTTGATAAAAAAAAGTTACATATATAAATACGACAATATTAACATTAAACGTATATGCCTTTTAACTATTTATCCCTCCAATTTAATTAACTAAATATATATTTTACAAATTTTTAAAATATAAAGGGAACAGTTTAACCAGTAATCAACTTTGTAAGTTAATTTAGAATTAAACTTTTGTAAAAGTTTTAAATTATTTTCTTAATCTAGTATGATAATTAAATATTAATTAATTTAACTAATCCTATTATGTTTATAACTAACATTTTATATTGAATTAAAACACAAAAAATGTAATTGGTGAAGTGTATCAAAATATATCTTAATAATAATAGTTATTATCATTGCATAAATTATATGTTCTTTTATATTTTTCACAGTTTTTGTATTAAATTATTTTATTATTTATGAAATTAAAATTATCATTTTTATTTTTTTAACATTAATTACTTTCATAATATGTTTAAAGAGTAATTTAATTTGTTTAAAATATTAATTACCTCCCTTAGGCATGTAAAGGCATAATCTAATAAAATCTATATTTTTCAGATAAGTGTTTAATCATTAAAAAAATATTTTTCCTAACATTGATTAATTAAGAATCTCTATCCTTTATAATTAATTATTTTTCATCTACATGTAAAAAAACCGGGCGGCCTTACAAATTCCCATTGTTATCTTCAATCTTTTAAAACTTTTACAGTATTGGAAAAATTAAAATTCCTTTTATTAATATGAATTATTTAATTTTTTAAAATATTAATTACTTACTTAATAATCGGAATTCTAAAACTTATTAATATTAATTAATTTAGAATTTATATTTTCTTCGTGTGTCAGATTCTTTCCTAACTAAAAGTATAATTATATGAAAATCATTAATTATATTTTAAATATTTAGTATTAAAGAGTAAATTCAGAATATTGTGTCTGAATTTTAAATATTATTTGAATAAACTTAAAAATGAAAAGCTTCCATTTTTATAAATCCTCAACACAAACATTGCAAGCACTATAATACCCCACCTTAAATACCCACATTATATATATGTTTGTTGTACCTTCTTCTTCTAGTAATTGTTAACAAACATTAACAAACATTGTTTTGTAAGTTTCTACATTGTTCTTTCAACTTTTAATGGCTAAGAACCATTATTTTCTAAGTTTGTCCACTTAAAAAGTCTAAGAGAGAGGAATATATGCTACCTAATAAAAACTATTTTCAAAAGCTAATTATTATTTTTTAAATATATTACATAAACAAACTTTAAAATAATAACATGCGTCCCTCCACAAATATCATTCACGTATAGACCAATATTGTTTTGTGTGATTTTATATAAAATAAAAAAATCTCATCCATATTTTGACTTAAACAATATTTTTAACTAAATCATTACAATACATAATTATTTAAATTATAGATTCGTAGGAATAAAATATTAAAGAACCATATTAATATTAAATTAATAGGATATTTGTGTTAATAATAAAATCACTTTGTGTATTGTATGACCATTTGTTCTTTTGTATAAAAGAAACTGATTCAAGGTTTAAAAAGACAAATAAGATTTTTAACAATAATAGAACACTCAAAAATTGATTTGATGTATATAAAGATTTTTTAATAATGTTCTTACTCTTAATGTTTGTATAGAGTCTAATAGTGTACAAATCAAAATAGGCTTAATTATCTTTTTAGTCTCCGAGTTGGAAGTTGAATTTCCGTTTGATACCCGCTTTTAAAAGTGATTTAATTGGATCTCCAGGTTTCTAATTTTGGTTTCAATAGATCCCTTTCGTTAAATAGCTTTTGCAGCGTTAAGTTGAATATATTTTTCTTCTATCTCTTTTGCAACAACGTTAAGCTGAATTTCCGTTTGATACCCGCTTTTAAAAGTGATTTAATTGGATCTNCAACAACGTTAAGCTGAATTTCCGTTTGATACCCGCTTTTAAAAGTGATTTAATTGGATCTCCAGGTTTCTGATTTTGGTTTCAATAGATCCCTTCGTTAAATAGCTTTTGCAACATCATTAAGTTGAATATATTTTTCTTCTATCTCTTTTACAACAGCTTGCAGCAGCGTTAAGTTGAATATATTTTTCTTCTCTCTCTTTTGCACTTGTTGACACTTTTTTTTTCTCTCTTCCTATTTCTCTCACCATTTAATGTTTCACCTTTCCTATATTCTTTCTCCACTTGAATACCCATTTAACCAATCTAAAAATTTCCTCTGCACCTTTATTTTCTTGTTCCAAATCTTCATTATTTGTTTACTTTATTTTTTTTCTTTTAACAATACACACACCTATATATCTAAGAAAATAATAACCCATCCAACATTTTTTTCCCTTCTACTATTTTAAGTTTTCTAATCACCCATACAGAAAAAAAAGGTGGTGTGAAAGTTCGTGTTATTATGTTTTTAATAAAAAAAATAATGTTTAAACGATTTTTTTTTACATACAGTTGATTAATAATTTTTTATAATAATATTAGAGTTGATTAATGGTATTTTAATGAGAAATTAAATAATTTTTAACTGATTGTGGTAAATAAATGAATATTTTAATAATTAAAATTTAAAAAATATGTAACAGCAACACATGAGTATATATGAGAAACAGAGATGACAGATGGATGTGCTGCAGCACACATGTAAGGAAAAAGTGTAACATATACTCGAACACGATCATTCAATTGCAAATTGTCACATATAATAAGTTTGCTATGTTTCACAATAACTAACTTTTTTAGTATTGATAGGTCATACCTTTAAATTAAATCTTTTAAAATTCAACCCCCAATGATGATTTCTGATTGAGAAATAGTATAACATTTCTTACATTGACCATTCATGACAACCAAACTCCCATTATTACTGTCAAAATTGCATTTGGGTATGTGACTATTGTCCCTAACCACTTCCCAATCTGCTGGTATTTGAACGTAAATAAGTATGATAAGCTGACATGTGCTTTGTTGCCACCATCTTTAAATGTATGAAGGTAAATAATCATTGTTTTCATTTAAGGACTTTTACAGTAGTATATTCGAGGTGCAGTGCTTGTTAAGGTAGCCAATACTGATGAAACAATTAGCAATTACTTAATAACCCCAAATAAAAAAAAATATCAAATTTTTATACATCTAACGTAAAGAAGATCATGTACCAAAACAAAGAAAGAAACTAAAGGACGTTGAAACCAAACAGATCTATGTGATTTAGAGCGTGCAAAAGAGACTTGAGCAGAAAGAGAAAGAAGACATCAGTATCCCCACGCGTTGGCTTGCGTGTGAAATAAGTATTTTCCATATTATCTATCATTCATTCATCTTCAACTCTTAGTTTCATAAGTATTTTAAAGCCCTTAGTTTCAAAACATGATCGCGTTCTTCAAAAGAGGTTACATCACCACTCTTCCCAACACAACTTCATCGTCATCTTCTTCTCTCTCACCATGACCCCTTCTGTCAATAACCACACAAGTGAAATTGAGTTCACTCATCATGAAAGTGAAGAAGAGGTAGCACATTTGCATGCAGCCACACCATTTGACGTCAAAAACTTGTTAACTCATTGGCAAATGTACCAAATCGTTCAAGTAATAAAACTGGTAAGACCAGGTATCGTTTTCCCAAGAGACTTGTGCAACACATGACAATTATTCCTTTTATAACTCAATTAGACATCAAAGTGCACAAAAACAACACAAGAAACTCTTTTTGGTATTTTATCAAACAGTTGGTGTGCAAGGAATTCAACATAGTGTATTTACAATTTGTCAAGACTAGAATTCATCCATTTCATTCTCATGCATTCACAAACATCTCAATTCCATCCAATAAGTATTCAATTTCAATTCTAGGTTCAATCATATTTTTCAATACTTCAAGAACCACAATTCATGCCATGGGTAATCAAGCCACAACAAGCATTAAGCATAGAAATCAAATACTAACATGAATTAGAAAAGCATATATCATTAACATCACAAAATACATAAGAATTCTATGGTTTACAACTAATCTCAACAAATAGGGAAAGCCCTCCATGGAGGAGAACTTAGGGTTCTACAAATTGAAGAGATAAGGAAGAAATTGGAACCAAAGAGAAGATGCAAAGCCTTTCCCAAGGTTCTTGGCAGCTGCTCCATGCTCCATTTACGCCTCCCCTTCGCATCTCCATCTCCAATTTGTGACTCATCTTCTTCCTCAACCCAAAAGGGGCATAATCACCATTGAAGAAGCTTGAAGACCCAAGGAGGAGTGGGAGAGCTTCCCAACACCCCAAATAGCCTCCAAGGGCCTCTCCCAATCTCTCTAGGTGAAGAATGAAGTGTAGGAGGAGAAGAATGCCCAAAAATCGCGAGAACCATGTTTAAATAACCCATTTTTGACACATCAGCGGAAAGTCGCGCCCAGCGTCCCCTTCTGGGGCGCCCGGGCGCCATAAAAATACAAAACAGCGAATCATAGGGCGCCCAGCCCCCTTTTGGGGGCGCCCCAGCCCGGACAACTTTGACAACATTCTAAAATTCAGGCTCTTGCGCGATTCCGAAGGCGTCCAACATGGGTATTTGCTTCAAATTGATCTTTTATGGTCCCAAAACATGTTCCCTTGAGTTCTTGCTTGTTTTCCTCCACTAGAATTGCTTCCTATTCCTTTATTTCACGCACTCAAACATAGAGATTAGAGGTAAAAATAAGCATATACTAAATAAACACAAGAAAACTAGAAAACACACTAAATGTGAGGATAAAACAAAGTAAAAGCTATGAAGGAGTTGATTTTGCCACTAAAATGATGCTTAAATAATGGTAAGAATTAGCATTATCACCCCTTCTGTCAATAACCACACAAGTGAAATTGAGTTCACTCATCATGAAAGTGAAGAAGAGGTAGCACATTTGCATGCAGATTCAGCTCTTTCCATGGACAACAACACAACAATGCAGGTGCATGCAGATCAAAAGTGTTTAAACCACAAGCTTTCTCTCTTGATCATCCCAATTTCTCTCCCTTATTTCAAACAATAATTTCAAACATGTTCCATCAAATCATTTCATTTACATTTAACAATCTAAATTTGTTTGAATTTTCAATGGAAATGATAAAAGACGATAATATATATAACGAATAATTGAATCATGTGATTTTTGTCAGTTCTGCCATGTCCCCAAAAGCTAGGAAAACAGGGGTGGAGTGGGTCTAAAGCCAGTAATTGTTTTAGGATGATTGGCTTCTCCGACAACATCTACTGCTTGGCCAACACGAACTGGCACTGATAAAGGCTTCAAGTTCTCATCCACAGTCAGCTAAATCCTTGGCTGTTGCAACAAATTACAGAACGTGACTAAGAATAGCTAAAAATGGAAAAAGGAAGAGTCTCGCTTGAAAGAGGAAAGGACACTAAAATAAACCTACATTGCCAAAACGAGGAAGCACATAACATGGTGGTATTTCATTCCTTCAATTATACGAATTTAGATATGCCTTCACATTATTTTGTGTAAGTTTTGCTCTTTGAGCAAACTTAACTGAGTAGAAGTAGGGTGTTGCGGTGGTGGTAATGTGACTGGGGGATTGGCTTGGCGGGGGAGGAGTTGATGAAGAAGCGTTGAGGATGGATGAGTTGAAGAAGTGTAAATAATGGTGGAAGAAAGAAAAAAATGTGGAGATAGTTAATGGTGAGAGAAATAGGAAGAGGGAGAAAAAAAAATGTCAAGTGCAGGAGAGAGAGAAGAAAAGTACATTCAACTTAATGCCGTTACAAGCTACTTAACGGAATGGACCTATTAAAAGCAAAATCAATAACGTAGGGACCTAATTAAATTACTTTTAAAAGCGGGTATCAAACGGAAATTCAGCCCCCAACTTAGGGACTAAAAAGGTAATTAAGCCATCAAAATATACATAAGACGCTCATAGTTGATACATATGGTACTTTAATCATTTCCAACCTCTGTGTTTCACTTTACCATTGATAGAAAATGGGACATAAATTGGTTTGCAATATTGTATATCAAAGCATAACAATTTTTTTCTTTTAACAAGGCCAAACCTTTTTAATTTTTGTGTCTCAGTGAATCTACATTCTTAAAATTTTTTTGTTGGTCTCAAGTCCTTCATATCAAACTCCATGATCAATTGTGCGTTCAATTATTGGATTCAAGCTTTATTGAATCTATTACTAACATGTCATCCGCGTACAAAAATAAGATGATAAAATTATTCTCACCAAACTCATTGTAACAAGTAAGATGATCTGAACTCAATCTATTGTAACCAAAGTTAATGATGAAAAAACTAGATCTCTAGTACGAACAACTGGGTGTTTGCCTTAAACTTGTTCAACATGTAAACCAAAATTTATTTTTCTTTAAAACCTCCTAGCTAGAGCACTATTACATTCATGCTAACTACAACCTTCTGGGCAATAGGATCCCATAAGTGATACCATCACATTGTCAGCATAACCTAAACATTTAATTATTTTCCTAGTTTCAAGTTGTATTTGTGTTATAAATTCCTTAAATAATGGAAATACACCTAACATCCTCTTAATGGGGATAAACCCATAATCCACTGGAGCAATCGTCAATTTAATAACACGAAATATTTTGTCTCCCTAAAATAATGTTTGTGATTTTTATACATCATAAGGAACAAAGTATAATATATGTTTGCTTTGGGTAGCTTCTCCAACAAACTTTAATCTATTTTACTTATTTATCACATAATGCTTACAGAAAAGGCAAGTCAACCTTTTTGCACTCAGGAAAGTTATTACATTCCATAATAATTTCCTAACTTGGTTCTGAAATATGCCAAAGTCTACCATGTCACATCATCACCACTTTTTATTGACTTATTGATGGAACTGTTACATTGGCTATTTGTAATGTATCTTTTGTAAGCATGTACAAATTTAACATGATTTTTTTTGTTTCCATCGTTATCAGATTATGTCTCACCACCTTTAATATTTCACATTCATTATGGATCTTACACCCAAGGTCATCTAATTACCCAATAAATAATACATTCACGTGTCATATTCCTTGAATTGTGAGAATAGTGCACCGTTATGCATTTTTATTTTTATGGTACTGAATCCAGTGATCTTTAAGGCATGATCATTCCCCATGAACCATATCCATTATACCTACTATGTTTTTCCTCATGGATTCTTCTTTTAGAATAGTTTCAACAACATCCTTAAAGTGTAAGTTTTCATCAATGTTGTAATTTTGTTATGTTGTTGACGAATAAAACAAATAAACTTTGAAGTTAAAACTTTATGCATTCATTTTAAACTATGTTGAAATCTACTGTTGAAAGTTGAACAAACAACATATTTAGACTATTAATGTGGTCCGTCACTTTTGTGAACTTACTCATTGGAAGAATATAAAGTTTTATCTTCAATAACATTCACGCGTGAAATGACTTAATCTCATACAATTCGATGAGAATATCTCAAATCTCCATAGTTAAAGTCTTATTTGTGATAATTGATGAAATTGTACAAACAAAAATGCCAAGTGCAAATTTACAATAATATTATCTATCATTTTTTTATACTTTTTATTTGTGATGTTTATAAATCTTTATTCGATATTTGTCTTTTTGTAAAATTGTCTTCATTTTCAATTTTATAATGAGAAATTATTTTCATTGAACTTAAAACAATATAGGAATTATATCAACTTCTAAACAAGTTATAAATTTAATTAGCTATCTTTTAAAAAGATTTAGAGCGCGGAATATTTCGCATGATATCTAAAAAAACTTGAAGGATTTTCTTTGAATTTTTGAAATTAGTTTTTGCTTGTTAAATAACATATCATTAGAAAATTCTAAGAGTATAACGAGAACACGTATGAAATGAATCTTAATTCCATATAATTAATTTTATTAATTGAAATAATGTAATTAATTTCACTATTCCACCATAAAATTTGAAATAATCAACTTCACTGATTAATTTTTCAATAATGTTTAAGACTTCGTTAGTTTTATATATATATATATATGTGTGTGTTTTGTTTTTTTTATTAATTTAAGTCTTTTTTACCTTTAATTATATTTTAATTTTTAACAATATTAAAATGAAAGATAAATAACTAAAAAAATAAGAAAAACAGGACGATAAACATTAAAATTATTTTATTAATTATTCTTTTTATGTATTAAATTAATTATCGATTATAATTGTATAACATTTACGAACATTTTAATTACTTAAATAAAATAAAACTACATTAATAATTATTAAAGTTAAAATTCGATTAATGTATATTATAATTTTTTTTTTAAATTTAATGTTTAATTGGTGGGCTCGATCCTCTTTCATTATATTACTTGTAATTGTTTAATTCTAGGTTTTTATTAAATAAATGTTTATTATTTCACCATTTTATTTCTCCCACATAACTCATCTCACTTTTCACCTTCCTTTGCTGTGTTGCTTTAGACAACTTAATCCAATAGTCTAAATAAACCTATATTATATTTTTTACTGTACATAAAACAAAAATTTACGTTTAAAAAATACCTATCTAATTAATTTATTTATCAATACAGTTTTATGATTGATGCGAGGAAAAGTTGTAATCCTTTTTCTTAAATATCTATAAAAAATTAATTGTCTAATCAAAATATATTTTCTAAATTGAAGATATTAGCAGTAAAATTTCTATAATGATTATAAGACATGTGATGTATTAAAAAAAAATAAAAAAAATAAAAAAAGTTTCCCAAGAAGAGGAATATAATTTTGTCATGAATAGTTTTATCATAAAAAATAGTATTTGTGTATATTATTATTATTATTATTATTTTAAATACACTATAAAATAATTCGTTAGCGTGATTTATTATATAATTTATATAAATATTATGGTAACATATCAAAGTCTGTTTATTTTTTTATTTTATTTTACCTTTAAAATATTATTAATTCGTATATATATCAACATTACAATGATATGTTATTATAGATATAGATTTTATATTAACATTTTAAATTATTACCAAAAAAATAAAATATATAAACAGTTTTTAGAGATCTTTGATATATATTAAGTTAATTTGATAATGTTAATTTCATAACCAAAATTATAATGTCGTTTTTATTATATTATTTCTAAAATCGGGCTAATAATTTTCTTGTGGACTATTTGAACCCAATTGCAGGCAAAACCCCTTCTCTTGCTCCGGCGTGCGTTAGGGTTTCTTCCTCTTCCGAACTCTATCGCAGAGTCTTGCATCTTTCGATTCAAAACATGGCTACAAGTATGATTTCGTTCCAAACAATCTGTTCTAAGTTAGGGTTTTTCTTTCGTTTTTGTTCGCTCGCTTAATGCCATTGAGTGATGTCTCGTTTTACGCATGCAGCTACGACTAGATCTTTTCTCCAAGTCGCGGCGACGGAGGAGGCTGCGCCACCGCTTAGAGTCGTTCAGATTGAAGGACTGGTATGGATTCTATGCTTTACAAACTTCAATGGCTCCACTGTTGTTCACTTTTTCCGTTGTATATATGGGGTTAATTTGGAAGGGTCTTTCGTCCAGCTTCAATTTGTTTCTTGCTTGTGTATAATATGTACTTGTTTTCTCCAATAATATGGACTTTGAAATGACAACATTTATTATGTTGATGGGCATCTGGTAGAAGGATTCATGTTATATGCTTTTGTGGCTTGTATTGTAAGTGAATATTCATTAATTCTGCTCTGTGAAGAAACACTGACGCCAATCTGGTGCTATCGTGTCTTGGTTTAACAGGTCATTCTTAAGATAATTAAGCATTGTAAGGACCACTCGCCTTCTTTAGTCACTGGGCAACTTCTTGGGTTGGATGTTGGCAGTGTTCTTGAAGTTACCAACTGTTTCCCCTTTCCAGTATGATGTTTCCTTACTTTTTCCTTTTTGTTTCTCCATTTTTGAATCCTTCACCACTGCCCTCCCAAATTCATCGTTGTTTTGGTTGCTAAAAATCGCAGATGAGGGAGGAGGACGAGGAAATTGAAGCTGATGGAGCTAATTACCAGCTGGAAATGATGAGATGCCTGAGGGAGGTTAATGTTGACAACAATACTGTTGGATGGTATGTATGATGAAGATACCATTTTTCGTGTGTGATACCTGCTCTTTTAATGGTTTATCTAATGTGATGAAATTTTGGTTCGAGACGTTCTTTCTTTGTAATAATTTCTCCTACGTATGGGATAATTCTCCGAATCCAGGTACCAATCTACATTGCTCGGCTCCTTTCAGACTGTGGAACTTATTGAAACCTTTATGAATTACCAGGTAGCGAATGCTTTTTAATTTATTTATTTTTGCATAATTTTTCTTCAGCTGGGATTTCATGGTAAATGACGTTATGCACAAATGCTCCCATAGTTTGATATTTACAATAACATGCCTCTCATGACTATTCTGCTTGGGTCAAACGAAGCCATTATTAGGATGTTATTACTATATCATAATAACATGTGAAACTATAAATTGATAATGCCCAACTGGCCAACACAGGATAAGGTGTGCACCACCTAGGATTTGAACTTCTGAGTGGTTACCTATTATGAATTTATGATCATGTGGCACGATGCCATACCAATTGTGTCAGATAAGAAAGTTACCCTTTACGGTTCATTGGAAATATTATGCATGCTTAACTGTATTATTTTTACAAACATGCTTATCATGTTGCTTCGATTTAGAATTAGTCTTTTCTGAAATCAGGGAGGTTGAGTGGAGTATATAGAATGACAAACATACCCAATGTTTGTATATAACTAGATGACGTGAATGCCATGCCTTTTCCAATGTTCAGGTTTCCTGTTACTTCAATTTATTGTAAAAATGGCAGCTAGTGAATTCTGATATTTAAAATAGAAAATTTTGTTTTTGATGCAGTCTGTTGTGCATTTTTTCTTTTCTTTTTGCTGAAGACAATATTTTCAACAGTATCAAGCCCGATGAATGACCTTTTGTTTCAAACTTATCAATGTTTTTCAGGAGAATATTAGACGTTGTGTTTGCATAATATATGATCCATCAAGGTCTGATCAAGGTGTTCTGGCTCTGAAGGCCTTGAAGCTTTCTGACTCATTCATGGAACTCTATCGCAGCAATAATTTTACTGGGGAGAAGTATGAATTTTCTTCTGTGTCTTGTTGTCTAAAGTTGAACCATTTGATTTCTTATTTTTCTGTCTTGTGAAATAGATTGAGGGAGAAGAATTTATCATGGGTGGATATATTTGAGGAAATACCGGTAAGTTTTTCCAGGAATCTGTCTTTCCTTTTTGGGTGGTTTGACCAATAGAATGGTAATAATCTTCTTCATATCTGTTAATGCAACAGTTAGGAATGAGCTAGAAATGCTACTGGCATTAAGATGAATACTATTGTTGCATATTTTATAGTATGGAAGTGTATTAATTTTGGTTTTGAATTATTTTTTTGGGAGGTTTTTTTTATTAATGATGACCATTCATTTTTTTTTAATATATCAGATCAAAGTTTCAAATTCTGCCCTTATCAGTGCTTTCATGACTGAGCTGGAACCTGATACTCCAGTAACCCAGGTGAACAATGATTTTTAGTAGGGATTCTTTTGGTCATTTTAAATTTATTTTATGTTTACATCTGCTTTTGTGCCATTGCAGTGTGATTATGACCGTCTGCAATTGTCAACCAGTTCATTAATGGAAAGGAATACGGAGTTTTTGATAGAATGCATGGATGACTTGTCACTAGAACAACAAAAGGTTATTTTAGCTCTTTTTGTGTGTGGGTGTTTTGTTCTTTCACAATGTAACTTACTGAAATTTCTTCTATCTTAGTTCCAATTCTACTATAGGAGCTTGTCTCGTCAACAAGCTCAGCAGCAAGCATGGCTCCAAAAGAGAAGGTACGTTTAAGGTTACCTTTGAACTAGAATCTTCAAAAGTAACAACTTCATTATATTTTCTTTGTAAGACTAATTCATAGATCAGCAGTTAGTTTTTTATGTTCTTTGAAGATGGTCAGCGTTTGAATGGAGGCTTTTTGCTCACTAATGATTTTGTTTTTATTCAGATTCCATGTCTTTGAATATAGGTTTTCTAATTGTTTTAGATTCTGTTTATTCTCATGATTTATTGAATACTTTGTGAAATCTACATACATAGCCATTTAGTATCAGATTTCCATTTTAGGAAGCTACAATGTGCTTCATAGTGGGTGGCCAATCTGCATAATCCACCAATGATTTAAATATTGTTGTTAGCATATATTTTATTTCGCTTATTTAAATAACTTTTTAAGTTTTTATCTAACTTTTTTTGACATAAGAGTTTACCCACCTTTTTGGTTTTCTTATGAAGCCCTCTACCCACAAAATGGAAACTAAGGAATTAGTACCTTAGTTTTACACAATAACTAGTGATTACACCTATGATTAAACTGATTTAGCAATGATTTTGCAAACAATAAAAAGCTAGCACATGAATATTGGTTGTAAGCTTTACAGAAATTTTCAAATTAGACGTTTTAAATTTTGTACCAGGATATATTTTTGTTCCTTACTATAATTAAACTGTAATTTACATGAAAACAATCATTTTTGTATTTCTAAAATTGACTCGAGTTGAACAATGACAGCTGACAAGCTCCTATACTCGAAGCACTGGTTTTTACGTTTGATACATAAATACCTTGATATTTTTTTAACCATTTTCTGCTTTCTGGTCAAGAACTTTGTTAGACTTTGTATTATACCTTTCCATAATTTGGAAGTAAAGACCAGTCCGCACAACCATTTACATGTATTGGATGAATATTATACATTATGTTTTTCTCAGTGCATGTCATTAGACAACTTATAACCTCCATTGTTATCATAGTTGTGTGAACTCAATTTTATCCACTGTTAATTTAGCACCGGAGGTAGGAAGCACAATTGTTTATTGGGAAGAATTGTGACCTGTGATTCCTTTGAATTGCTACTGAATCAGCAGAATAGCAGTTTTTCTTTGTCATGTACTTTTTCTCTATTTCTTAGTTTTTGCCAAGTTTTAAATGAACTGTGGTTGAAGGGATAAACTCTTACACCTAATCATACAGAGTCAAAAATATAAGGACAAGAAACTAAATTATTATATTTTTGAAATGGTCCCCTCCCTCTACATCTCTCTCATTGCATGTGCTATGGGTATGATATGATGATCAATGTATTATATGTTAGGAAATAGTGATTTTCTGTTTTTTCTTTTGGAGGGGCTGGACCATTGCCATCGTAATACTTTGCTTTATGCTTTATCGTTTTTTATTTTTGAAATCCCATATCCAATAAATGATAAATGTATGTTTGGTAATTGTAGCACAATTTTTAACTTTTACTTTCAACCGAACATTATGGAAATCCAGCAGTCTTTGAATATTCGCAGTCCTGATTAACAATTTTATCATTGGCTGTCTTTTATTTTAAGCACACCCATGAAAATTAATGGTAGCAATAGATAGCTTATCCCTTGTTTTCAAATATTGTTTGTGCATATTATATATTTTTGTTTTTGAAATAATAGGGCGGAGAACATGGCTCGTAAAGCTGCTGGAGAAGAGCCCTTGCCAGAAGAAGATCCTTCAAATCCCGTTTTCAAGCCCCTCCCCGAGCCATCACGGTTGGAGAGCTTCCTCATAACAAATCAAATTTCCAACTACTGTAATCAAATCAATGGGTACGTGATGATGACCGTGCTCCTCTTTTTTCATGTTTGAGGAGCAAATATACGAAGTTACCGATTTGAAGTTTCTGACTTTATTTTATTTCTTGTAATTGTCTTCTCTAGCCGATTGAGTTTAATCTTCCATACATTCTGTTGCATGTTCTGCAGGGTGTCAGGGCAGAGCTTTAACAGGCTGTATTTGATGAAGGCTTTGCATGAGGATTGAAAACGCAATTTTTGTCTGCCATTCTTATGGTTTAGTCCAATTTCTTTTCCATATAGTACCGAGACTTTTCTGGTGAATTTGGCAGTAAATTAGAGTATTATGATTTTAAGGCGACGCAATTTTTGTTTATTTTTGAACCCATCCATTATATATGCCTGTATAATCTGTTCTTTGGAGATACATGCTGAGCCACTTGCTTGTTATTGAGTTATCACAAAATTGAGCATCCAGTTGTATTTACCAGCTAATTCATTATTTTTGTGGAAAATATAACACCTTTAAGGAAAATAAGGAGGCTCCTTGAGTTGAAGTTAGAAGACCAATGCTCGCACTTTCTTGCATTTAATGGCAGAAAATTACTTTTTTGAAAATCCAAGTGGGCCTTGTAATGCGCAGGATACGTATTTAAGGAAGCCTTTTACCTTTGAATGCGCAGTAATAGAAACATTTTACATTTTGTGGAAGCCTTTACGATTGGTTGGAAATTACTGATTTTATTCGGTATAGCTAAATCCTAACCATTCATAAAAACAAACAAAAAAGACAGTAAAGCTAGCATTCTTCTTCTGTGTATGTTGCCGGATTAAAGTTACGTTTATAACAATGCGTAAGTTTTGGTTCTTAAATTCCATTTTCTTACCTGGTAAACTTTTCTTTCCTAGAACTCACGCTGTCCTCTCCGATGAATAACATGTCTAAATTGACGTCGTTTGTAACAGGATTAAAAGTGGGGTAAATGAAATCCATAAAGCTTGTCATTTAAAGAGAAATCAAGAGTTGAGAATAACGGATTTATATAGCGATTTCCATTTATACGAGGAAAATCTGCTTGTACTTGAAAGAACAATCAACATAAACCAAATGGCTATTAAGGAAATTGAAAAGGATACACAACATAAAGAGAAAAAATCTTAGTAGTTAACATATGTTTTTCTATATGACAAGCTAGTTCATCAGAAAGCATATCGCATCAAAACACTTCCATCCTTTGAGGAACTGGTGTTTTAATGACCTGCAGTATTTGCACCACTTCAGCCATAGTTGGCCTGCTAGAAGGAATTTGAGAAGTGCATACCATCGCCAGCTTTAGAACAGGCAATACCTCATCTTCTGGGTACTCATTCATACTTTGATCCACACATTCCAACACATTACCTTGCTCAAGCAGCACCCTCACATGGTCATTCAGTATAAGCACATTGTCTTCACCATACTCCACTGGCCTCCTACCTGTCACCAGCTCAAGGATCATCACCCCAAAACCATACACATCACATTTCTCATTCACCCTTAGGCTCTGGCACGCCAATTCCGGTGCCACATATCCTAATGCACTCTGAAACCTATTGCTCATCACATGCCTGTCTAGCTTTGTCAGAAGCCGAGCTAACCCGAAATCTGAGATCTTGGGGTTGCAGTTTTCATCTAGCAGAATGTTACTTGGCTTTATGTTGTAGTGGATGATTGGTGGACGGAAAGAATGGTGCAAATGAGCAATCCCTTTTGCTGTTCCAAGCAAAATTTTGAACCTTATAGGCCAAGAAAGAGGAGGACTAGACGGAAGCCTTTCATGCAGCTTGGCTTGCAAACTACCATTTGGTGCAAACTCAGTTACTAAAAGCTGTAATTGAGGAGTCCAATAGTATCCTTTCAATGCTATTAGATTTGGGTGCCTTGCTTTCCCTAGGATTCTTACCTCCCTGTCAAAGTCTTCTGGATATTGGATTATGTTTGTGGATATAAGCTTCTTGATTGCGACCATTCTACCTTGTGATCCCAATGGAACCTTGTAGAGGGTTCCAAAGACTCCTTCTCCAATCTCTGATGCCTTGTTGAGCAAGGACTCGGGATTGCTGATCCAATCAGGTGAGGACTGGGAATCAAACAGGATCAGCTTTCCTGTGGCTGGACTCCCTGATCTTGAAGAGCTTGAGCACATGCTTTCCAAAGCATTATCCACAAATGATAGCCTTCTCCTCACAGAAACATTAAGCAGGCTAATAGCAATCACTCCTAATACAATCACAAAAGATGCAGATATCGCTACAATGGCAGATACGCTAAGAAACCTGTGGCGGTGAACCGATCCTGACTCAGATGATTCGTTTCTTTGCCTTTGAGGGCTTATTTGGCTGTTATAGGCATTTGGGTCAAGCACCAGTGGCTTGGGGACATTCATCTTGCACGGACCCTGCAACAAGGGTGAGCATAGACCCAGGTTTCCTTCCAAGGAACTTTTGTCCAAGTTCTGAAATATGCTACTTGTAGGAAGCCTGCCTGTGAGCCTGTTGTATGATATATTCACAGCAAGTAGACTCTGAAGCATTCCAAGCTCCATTGGTATCTCTCCACTTAGTTCATTGAATTCCAGTTTGAGGATTTTTAGCTTGTTTAGCTTTGACATGGACTTCGGGATTGAACCAGTCAAGTTATTGTGAGACAAACTCCTGCATAAAAGTAGAACAAATTAGTATCTTCCAAAAAAGACGTGCACCAAAACTAAAACTTAGGCTTCAGAAATAGGATGCATACAGCAAGTAAAGAGAGCTGCAATTCCCAATCTCTTCGGGAATATTCCCTTGCAATAAATTTCCATCTAGTTGGAGGACAGCTAAATTGCCTGAGTCGCATATATCTGCTGGAACTGAACCACGCAAGCCACTGTTTCGAATATCCAAAACTTCTAGATTCTGAAGGAGGCCAAATTCTGGAGGCATCTGTGAATGAAGATCATTCCAAGACAGATTCAAATAACGTAGTTTTGAAAGAAGACCAGTTTCTGCAGGGATATTCCCTTGGAGATGGTTATCTGAAAGATCCAAGCTGGTTAGAGTTTCCAAGAGCCTGCTTGATCCTGCTGGAATTGAGCCACTCAATTCATTGCGGGACAAGTCTATTTCCTCCAATCCTAGGCCAAACAAACCCTCTGGAATGGTGCCATTGAAACCATTGCCTCTGAGATGGATCACAGATAACTTCGTGCAGGAACTTAGTGATGATGGAATAGTTCCAACAAGCTTGTTACTTGAAACTCCCAGATGAGACAGTGATCCCAGTCCCCCTATTGACTGTGGGATGCTTCCAGTGAACTCATTGTTTGAAAGCTCTAGGTACTCCAGACTGGTAAGGTTACCAATCCATTGAGGGAATTCGCTGGTGAAAAAATTATTTGATGCCTTGAAATAGTTCAAAGAACTAAGCCTCCCAAGTGAATCAGGTAGTTCTCCACTGAACTGATTATCACTAAAATCCAACCTACTCAGATGCAGGCAGAATCCAATATCAGTGGATAAAGGACCTGAAAACTGGTTACCTTGTAATAGGATCTCCTTGAAGTTATGTATGGATGAAATTCCATTAGGTAAAGACCCAGATAAGGCATTCTTGGATAGATCCAAAGTTCTAAGCCTGGTTAGTGACCAAATCCCGTTAAAGTCCACATTACCAGAGAAACGATTATTGGAAAGATTAATGCTATTCAATGAGGAGCACCTAGACAGTGAACCAGGAACCTGCCCATCAAACATGTTCCTAGCTAGAGAAATGTGATGAAGGGAAGAACAAGTATCAAAAAAATTCTCAGGGATTGATCCCGAGAATGAATTCTCAGAAAGATCAAGAAACTTTATTGAATTCATATTCACAAAAGAAGTAGGGATTGAACCAGAAAGAGAATTGTGACTAAGGTTGAGTCTCTCAAGAGTAGTGGAAAGAGTAAGAGATGGACTAATACTCCCACTCAAGTTGTTATGAGAAAGGGACAGTACAGTAAGATGCTGCAATTTCTCAAGCCCTCTTCCAATCTTCCCAGATAATCCCAAGCCATCCAATGAGACCTCAGAAACTCTTCCGCTCTGAGGATTACACTGCACGAACTGCCATGAACATGGACTGGCATCGTCTTCATTCCATGAAGCAAGATAAGAAGAAGGGTCTTGAAGGTCTGATTTGAACACAATCAAGCCAAGAACATCATCATTCAACTGGACAGGCACGTCATTGTTTCCCAAGCATGTCAGAAAACAGGAAACTGAAATCAGAAAACTCAAAACTCTCGATCGAAACTGAGAAATACTCATTCTCGTCCTTCTTCCTCTTGATGGGGCTGGTGGAGTTATCTTTCTATCTTTAGTAGTCAGCTACGATGATGGTTTATTTCTCTTTGGGATAGCATAGTATGTGAAAACTGTAATGACTGGTAGATGTTACACTACATTTGCGAAAACGATTTTACATGTGAGCTCACGAGAAGGAGAGAAGAATATTTTACAGAAATGGCTATTGAAGAAAGCAAAAAATGGGTGAATATGGTATTGTTAGTGTAGTCCGTGATCAAACAGTTTTGGTCCAACAGACGTGGCTAAGCTACTGACAAATTGCCACCCCATTACACCTTACAAGGCCTTTGTCCAAACAAGCCTTTGTCGTGTCCTACAACCTCTACCTCCTGTGCCTTTCCTTTCTCTCCTTTTCGAATATTCAGTCAGTTAAATATGCATTTTTTTAGTGTAAATTCAAGAATAATTTTGTGAACATGTATATACGTGTTAACTGTTTCCTTGTGAGGTTTTGTAGTTTTACTATCATTCAAATTATGAACAGTTTTTTTTTATTGGTGAGAATGGTGTTGTTGAATGATATGATGCATTGATCTTGATGCCTCTATGAGGAGGAACCATTTTTTAGTTTAAACTACTGATACTATGACACTTCCTTCTCTTGTCTCTGCAAAATGCTGTGTGGTTTGTTTGAGAAAAGAAAAATAGTCACTCTTCAATCTAGAGAAAAGAATCTCGAATCTGCAACAATAAACTCTGATTTATTAGAGAGAGATGCTAGTTCAAATGAAAATAATATTCTATTTGGTATACATGCAATAAAAAATAATATAGCAGCAACTAGATAACTAGAAAATGTTAATATATAGCTTAGACAAAAGTGTATAAGAAATAAGAAAGTGAATGATAAAATTATGCAGAAGAAAATTAAATAATTGAAGTACGTCATGAGAATTTTTTGGTTGCAAATATTGTTTAGTCTGAGTCATAATCAGTCTATTATTATAAGAATGCTTTGCTGTAGATGAAGAGATATCTTATAGCTATCTTATAGCTATAGCTATGGCAGAAGGTGACAAAAACCATGTTGCTATCTTGTGAAATGAAAATCAGATTCAAATTTTCAGTGTCTCATCTTCCTAGGTGAGGTAACACATGAAAGCTACCACTTTTACTTCCATGGTAACAGAATATGGAGATTTTTATGTGAATATCTTTACTTCAGGTAGAATTTTCATCTGTCAGATAAGTGTAATTCAGGAAATATAAAAATCTGAGATGTAAAACTGTGATTTCTGATAAATTTTAGTTAATATTGTTAATATTCTCTTATTTGTTACTATAATTGTTGTTTTAAGCTTATTATAATATATAAAGTTTGAAAAGCAAGAGGACTAAATATTCTTAACAATAATGTTACTATATAAATCTCTTTAAATTTTTACTTCCTTTGTCAAATTTCTTTTTATTAACATTTTTAACTTACCTTTCCTGCAATGTTTCCAAAGTCTATATTCTGACAACAAATAATGAATTTGAATGTAATTGATTCCAATAATGTCAAAGTTAATACATTTCTGTTTTTTAAAACTTCTAACATAGTTAGAAATATATAATTAATGTGAAAAGTTACATATAATTTTTTTTAAATGTTATGATTCATTATTAGTTGTTTGTGGGTCTTTTAAGAAAGATTTTTTTCCACACCCACACAATTGAAACCCAAGGAAATTATTGTAATGTCTTTCAAGGAGAGACATCATATAAATACTAATGAATGAGATATTTTTTTTAAATGAACATTTTTGTAATGTAAAAAATTCTTAAACTTTATAGAACTTTTACTTATTTTATATCATTTTTATTCAAGTTGTTATTAAGATCAACTAAATTATGATACTACTAATATGTTTCAGGAGAAAATACACACAAAAAAAAAATTATCATCAATTAAATATAAACAAACTATTCTTATAAATTATTCCTATTACTTATTTTTATCTAATACCAGATTTTTCACTTATCTTGAAGTTGTCAATATTAACAACTTAAAATCTTCACAATAATATATTATATTTAATTTCACTAATATATACTCAAAATCTTCACAATAATTCACAATTTTTTTATTATATTATTCAATTTGTTTATTTCTACAATAAAACTTATTATCTTATAGACCAAGAAAAATGTATTGTGCTCGGCAGTTCCTTTTCAAAAATCCGTACAATAAATGAATTTTAGTAAATAATAATATATTAACAGAAATCTTTAATAATATTTTAACATATATAACACTTATTATTTTTTAATTAAATTTAGAATATATTAATATAATAACAAATAAATAATAAATTAATAAAAAGATAACATTTATTTTATGTGAAAATGTTGTAAGATTTTCCATTTTGTTTTTTACTGTGCAGAATCCATGAATGTGCAGTAAAGTGTACCATGAAAAGACTGTGTGATGATGAAGCAAAGTCGTTTATTAATTGTACTTTTCCACTGTAACTTTTTCATAGTTCAGTTTAAGCTATCACAAGAATCTTTTGCTTTCAATCACATCACATATTTTAAAGAAATGATATTTTACACACAATTTTTTTACATACTTTTTTATTTATTTTTCTTAAAAAATATTTTTTTTATAACTATTTTATCATTATATGTGTTAAATAAATATAAAATATATGTTATTTTATCATTATTTAAAATTTTACCATATTTTAAGACATTTATATATAAAATCCTAAATGTTTTCATCTTGTTAATTTATAGATTAATAGGTTAAGTGTGAAATAAAAATGTATACATGCTTTTTACACTGCTAGTATGCATTATTTATTCCTATTTTTTATATTTGACTGAAGTTATATTTTATGTTTTTGTCAAATCAATACTTATTTAATAATAAATACAACTTTATAGTTCTAATTAGAGGGAATAAAAAACTTTCACAATATTAGTAGATATATTGTTTATATAACTTTATTTTCATTCCATCACCAGGGTTGTTAGCAACATACTATCTACTATGTTTTTTTTTTTTTTTTCTAGTAAGTTTTTTGGGTTTGTGCCACTAATTGAAAACTTAACAAAAATTGAAATGATTAATAATTTAAAAACAAAAAGTGTACTCTTGTTTGTTTTAACTTACTAAAAGATAAAGGAAATTTTCATTCTTTGAACAAGTAATGATGGATTTGTTTTGATGATTAATTTCTATATTCTTTGAATACTATCTAAAACTATAATCACCCATAAAGAGTAATAGTAATTGAATTGAATTTAATGAAATATTACTTAGAAAAAGCTTTTCCCCACACATTTTACAATATATTTTTAAATATTTGTAAGTTGTACCTATTCATTAAATTTGTAATAAAATCCAAAGGTTGGAGTCTCAAGACACTTTTGTAAAACCCTAGAATTCATAGGTCACCATATTTAAATGTCATTAAGTTTAGCATTAGCATAATCAACAAATGCTAAGGAATATAATCATATCAAGTTGAATGATAACTCTCATATTGTCTTAGTTAGTTTAAGTAATTGTTGGATAACTCATCATTAGATTAAAAAACTATAATTTAATTATGATTTTACTTATCTAATCTTTGTCATCAAAAAATAATCTCAATCAAATGAAAAAAATATTTCGGTTTTAATTTACTACTTTTCCTGCTAAACTACTATATTTATAACCATTTAGGATAAACATATATATGTAACAAAATATAACAAGATTTCATTATTTAGGGTATAAATTGTTTTTTTTTTCAAAGTTATTTTTAATTATAACTATTTCTTTTATGTGTAAGACATCCAACACAGTTATTTATTTAATTTTTTTTTATTTTTTCAATAAATACAAGAAAAAAAAGAAAATATATTTGTTTTGTTGGTGTGGTGTGGGTCCAACGAACATGGGTTGCGCGTGAATGTGGTCACAAATCAGAACATAAGATCCAAAATTCATTCACGGGATTCTTCTGTCACACTTTCTCTTTCTCTGTCTTTTTGTCCCCATTTTTCCAATTGCCTCTGTCAAATTTCATCCCTTCAAAACCCTATTTTAATTTCCTTTTTCTAAATCATCTCCATTCCCAAAGATTCAATCTTTATCATAAAATCTTTTAGTTATAACAGTTAAAACAAGTCAAACAGAACAGACATTTTTCTTTTCTATTTTGCCTAAAATCTTTCCTATGAAAATGTGCTGATTCAATACTAAATAAACAAAATCTCAAACTCTTTTGGTAGGGTTTTTATTATTTCAATATGCTACGTTAAAAGAATCTAACTATATTAGTTAAAATATTTAAAGTAGAATAACTTAAAATGTTGTGTTAGAAGAACAATTGATCTCAAAAAAATATGACAAAATTTTTCCTTTTCTGACAAGACACTTACTGTAAAAAAATATACTTTTGACATATATATTTTTATATTCATTTAAAATTATTTTTTATAATTATTTTATTTTTTTTATTTTTTTTAAAAAATTATAAAAGTTTTCGTCTTTCTATAATTATTTTATCCTTATAATATGTATTAAATAATGTGGTTATTTAATATTTAACTCTGCTGGGTGATGAAGGATGACGAAATCTACTTTATTATTCTGTTCTTCTTTTGTCTACATTTTGAACTCTGAATGATAAGTTGGTACTTTGTTGCTCATAAATGGTGTCTATTTCTTTTTAAAATATATATTAATACTAATTTTTTGACATTGCATAGTGGGTTGGATGATTTCAAATTAAAAAAAAATAATTAGTTTTTTTCTTTTAAATATGTTTTTTTTTTAATTTTTTTTAATTTAAAATCGTCTAATCATGTTTTAACATGTATACAATATCAAAATAGTATCAAAAGTTGGTGTTAAAATATTATTTTCTATATTTTTTCTCACTTCTTTATTTTAAACAGAGAAGAAAAATAAAATAGGGGCATTTTGATGGAAATAATGGAGAATCATTCATTCTATTTTTTTTTTTTTTGCATTTTTATGTGATGTGATATGTCACTAAGTTGTTCTCAAAGAAAATGTATGTTATTGATCAGCTTCCTAGCTAACAACATTAACTCCTAGGAAATCACCCACATTTCAATGTGTGTGTGTGTTTTTTATCTCTGCATATTTGTTTTCTCAGCTTTACCTCAATTTCATGCACTTTATCTCCTTATTATCTGCATGACAACACATTAAAACCAGGAACCTTCCCACTTTCCATTTTTGTCTGTTGTTCACATATTCTTTTCCTTATATCATACTCTACCATGTGTTTAGAGGAAGAAAAATATACCACCAAATCACTTCACACAACTTTTCAGTTTATTAAGTGTTCTTAAATAAATAAATGTTTTCTTATCAGTTCAAGGTGATGATGATGTTCCATATGGGTCAGCTGAACAGTACAGTGTTATACCATTCAATTTCAAACCTTTCCTCCACATAATTCTTTTGAAAACCTCACTATAAGTATAAAACTAGATCAAATTATATATTTATAAGTGGTATGATAATAGTCTCGTAGGAAATAGAACAATAGACTCAATAAATTTTACTATGATAATTTTTGATAAAAAAAACGAAGTTATCTAATAAAATTTGCTCAAAAATGAATTTATAGTAGAAGACATTTGGTAGAGAAAATTGGATTTGCTAATCGAAAATTGAACTTAAATTTGGAAGAAACCCAGTATGAAATTCTCTCCAATCATGAAGAAGACTTGAAGATGGAAAATTCATCTTTTTTAAATTTCACTCACAAAAAATCAAGTTCTCGTATGTAAAAAATCGAATGAAACAAATGGTTTTAAAATATTAAAGATATTTTTAGTTTCCTTTTTAAAATCATCGTTTTTCCACACTACCCATCACCATTTTTCTATCCATTTTAGTTTCCTTTCCACATATAAGTCATTTTTTCACTTTCTTCTTACTATTATTCTCTTTACCTTCTCATGGATTTCAATTCATATTAAGACAAGACTTGATGCCCGAAGCATTCAATGACGTTTCCTTAATGAACAACATATAAACTATTTAGAAAAGGAGAGAAATGTTTTCAACATACCATTTTCATATAAACTACACTAATTAACTTGCAGTTATTTTTTACTTAGTTAAGTCCACATAAAACATACATACCAGTGAAGAATTTGTTCCAAGCATTTATCCAGAAAAAGGACATTCAACATGCCAAGGCACGGCCACATCTTAGAAGTTGCTTAGCCGAACACCATTTGCTTTCCAAATAACATAAACCAAACTATAATCAATGTTGGATGCAGATGAAGACTATGTATATAACATTAAAACCATGCAGTTTTGTGATTTCTGCAGGTGGCATTCACATCAAAAACTCAGAAATAAAGGTAAGGTGAGGCATGATTGCATTGTACAACTATCTTATGATGCTGTGGTCTTGATTAATCAGACTGACCTACATCAAGTACTGAGAAAGGAGAAGGACCTAGAATATCAAACTGCTCTATAAATCAACATCAATGATTTTTCCTAAATCAACTGGCAGGAATAAAGATCAATAGTAGGCATCAAGATATTGATATTGGTGCTTCCTATTATACTGTAGCAAGCTTGCATATGTCCTGTCCCAGATTCCAATATACATACACTCATCATCAGGACTCAGACAAACCCCAGAAATTTCCCCAAAGAAATCAATCTCTTGCCGTATTTTGTAGTCTGCCTTTGTGCTATAAACGTGCACAAAATCTGCAGGCTCAGCAACCACCATATATTGACCATCTGAAGAAAACCGAATAGAACGGGTTGCGCCTAGGTTACCCCTGAGAATGGCAACAGGAGAAGACAAGTGTCTAACATCCCATACTCTGCAAGTCTTATCCTGATTCCCCGTTGCAAAGGTACATCCATTGGGATGCCATGCAGAAGCAAAAGAGTAATCTCGATGACCGACCAAAGTTGCAACAGTCTATGAAATCAAACAAGTCACAAAGATGTTAGTGGAAGTTTCTTCAGCATGGTATGCTGTTTTTGGAAAGTATAAAACTACAAGGTAACTAACTACATAATGCTTAATTTCATTACATTCGTATCTTCATCTCCCTTTCCCAACACTTTTCATATCTAGCATGCATTCACTATCCCTTGGAGATGTTTAACAATGAATACCCGTATGACCATATCATATAGCATATAAGTTCAATGAAAGTTTTACTTGTTTCACATTCACTACCCATACAGCTCTATTAGCAAATGCATGAACTAAACCAAAGACAGCATTCACTGGGAAAAAGACAAAAAGAATATACTTGAACAAAAATTTCCAACACAATGTATGATGAAGAGAAACCAAGTACCTTCCCATTCTGAGGATCCACCAGCAGCCCATCTAGGTTATCTCCAACAACAGTCATAAGCTTACGGTCTGGACTGATTGATGTGTGCTGCATAAGGAATCAAGGCAGATCAAAACTGCATTTTCTTGGAAGTACAAATGATGTAGAAAAAATAGTTGAAGTTCATACAAATTGTGAATGCAACTGCCATGCTCAAATCAAGAAAATCAGTTTAAGACAATCAAACAGTAGAAGAAAAAATTTAACATGGAAACTAGTTAACTTCAATCCATCTTTGGCTTTAATTGATTATGCTCTACTTCCCCTTTTAATCAAGACATGCCATTTGGAATCTGAATTCCTGTGGTATTTTTCAAAATTTCAAACAACTCTTATTTCAATTTCTCACTTATCCTCCTACAAGGGAAAAATTATCTCCATATAAGTCCATTTGGAAATCAAAAGCTTCTTCAAAGGTCAACTTTTTGAGCAAGAAATGAGTTTGTCCAAGTGAGATGAATCAGTTTCTCCGTGTCCCCTTTTAAGGGTTTGGAAATACAAAAAAAATGAAAATCAAAACAATGTGGCTGGATAGTTTGTGTGCATGTGAGTTGAAAGGAATGCTTGTATTTTTTATTACAAGGGTACATCATATCCTTTAAATTTGTCATGGGTAGAGTATTGCGTACGCGGTTTCTCTTTATTGTTCATCATTATTTCATGGAATCAACATATAAGATATGCAACGAGATTGGACAACACTCCTACACTAACTAGGCTTTACAGTTATAGGACTTGAGTATTTTGGTGTCTTTGTTTTGGTTTTCTTTTTAAGTTCTAAGAGTTCTTATCCTGAAACTTATGGTACTGTTTTTTTTTTCTTTCTATTATATTTTCTTCTAACCAACTGAAAAAAAGAAAGAAGGAACTATAAGAAAGGGAAATTGAAATGAACCTGAGTGAGAGAATAATTAGCTAACAAGCAGCAATTGAAAAAGAAAATAAAATAAAAAAAATATACTGCATAAGTCAGATTTCTCTTAGAGGTGCTTACATTCACTGGCCAAGAGAACTGGAAGTTATTCAAAAGCTGAAACCTTTCTGTGTCATATTCTCTCACACCACAATCATTATTGGAAGCAATAATATGAGTTGCACCACTGCAAAAGTTTTCATGTCAAGCCATGTTCATGTTTCAAACAGAGACAAATATAACTTGGTATGAAAAATACCTCAAGCTGTCATATATTTCAATTGCATTTGTTATGGCATTATCATCATGTGTGGTCCGTGTACAAAAGCTTACTCCCTTCTGATCCAAACGCTGCATTCAGAATAGACACTATAAGTTGCATCACACAATCCTAATCTTAGTATGATAAAATTGAGAATTGGGGAGAATAGTTGGCTTGCGTAGTAGCAATAATTCCTATCACATACCCAATAACACGGAACAATTAATCTATATACTAAGTATATATTGCCAACTCAAATAGAAGGAAGCCCCAAGAAGAGAACAAAGGAGAAAAAGTAAAACACCACAATCATAGAATCCGAAATATCTACGCAAGATGTGCAAACAAAGGAAGGTTTGACCCCCAAAAAAAGAAGGGTGATTAACTACAAGTTAAGCCTAGTGATTAAGTTGAGCTTGATTGAGAAGTTATTGTGAATTATGATAGAAACAAGAGTTTAGAAATAAGGGAGACCAAGCTCCTCACAAGTAGAGGTAGTAATTTTAAAGTGAAAATAGGATGGTATTCCAGCAATTATCAGTAAAACAAAAATGAATATCAAGAAACACTTTTTTGAGCCTAACTGATCCAAACAGATCTTTTGTTCATAAGATTCTCTAGTAAATCTATATACCAGTCCTCAAAGTCAAAGTTCAACAATATTTAACAGGGAATCTAACAGAAAATGAAATCTAACAAAAATGTTTCCCTCTTTAGAACATATAAAAATCATATCAAAAGATGAAATTTTTGCACAATAAGAGTGAGTTAACACACAAACTTTTAGTAACTTAATGCAAAGGACCAGCTATCAACAAAACCCTACATAGCATTGATTCCATATTGATAACCTGCTATTCTTTTAATGAACACGTAGCCCTTTATGACCACCTGCCATATATTTTAAATGGGAGAATTTATTCACAGCAACCCGCACATTCAAGAAAATTTAATGTCTTCCAATGGATAGATGTTCAAGCAATATATAAATATATTATTAATAATACAAAGTCATTCATCTTTTAACAGAGTATCGGAAGCATAAATCATGTGGACTCACCTTACAAGTAAGCTCTCCTTGGAAGCCACCAGCAACAAGAAGTTTATCCTTGACAGCCAATGTGCTAATCTGGGTCTGAGAAAATCCTTCCAACAAATTTCCTACATGTCTCTACAAGACCAAAGAATGCACAGTTAAGTAAAGCAAAGAAATAAGATATGTATACTTAAATAAAGCAATGCTGAAGCCATTTAGATTGTGTTCTAGTATAAAATTCGTTATAATTTGCGCTCTCAACTAAATCGTTTTCTAAAAGAACCATGATAACTTCTCTGATTCATTAACCATACATGTATACTGATCAACTGTAGGTTCCGAATAAGTCTTGCATTCATAAAGCACCGAAAAGACCCAAATAACATTTCAATTCCTCTATCTTTATAGATGAACAAGATTGTGTAAGAGACTGCATTACCTCCGTAGGGGCCACGTGCCCCGCAAAATTGATTATCTCGGACAAGGTACCACTTATAGATGACCAGTGATTAACTGAGTAGTTGGAGACAAGGTAGACATCATGCTTTGAAGTTGCCCATACCAAGTTTCTCAGCTGCATGTCACAAAAAAATGTCACTAGGGAAGACTTTTTCCTTCTTCAGTAAAATCCATTAGATTAAGCTTGAAAATCATTTAGGTAAGGAATGCAAACCTACTTTTGTAAGACCACAAACTATACAGAGAAACAGAACCGTTGTGTCCAATGAAAATGGACACATGCTTGTGTTACTTTTATTTGATATATAATATAAAACAAACCCAATCCATCTTCTACAGGACTGTTGTTTCTCAATGTCCACGAAGAAAATCAATGTACAAGAAGTACAGCCACACACAATCCATAACATTTGGTTAATTATATAACACAGGAAACAACCCAAACAACAAATATACTTGCACACGCTCATGTTTCAACTTTCAAGTCATGTTAAAGCAAAGGTAATCAGCCATTCAAATCGCAGAAAAATAACTAGGTGCATCACCAAATGAAAAAGTCAACAAACCTGAAAATGAAGGATGGTAGGCTTAACCATTCTTGTGTTATAGAAGAATTCATAGTAGTTGCCACCCTTCTCCATTTGCTTGGACTCCTGGGACCCGAAATAGGAGAAAAATAAATAAATAAATAAATAAACTTTGAACATCAAAACATTTAGTCAAACGAATTCACTCCTATTTCCCTCCTCCCAACAACCCTAAACAAAGGACAATAAAAAAGGGCAAAGAAGAAACAGAAAGGAAAAGACCTTGTCCACAGCATCCCCAGATGTAAGAATGTTCTCAAAATTTCTGTATTGCTCAAGCCTTGTCAACCTGTACCTTTCCCTTGATATGTTCAACCTCTCCCATGGAATTCCCTGAATGTCCTTTCCCTTTCTTGCCTGAGCAGCTGATGTATCAGTCACCTTAGTAAGCTGTTCCAATCACCAAACACACACAAAAAAAAAAAAAAAAAACTCCCTCTCAGTTCAATGAATAGATACATAAAACAACTAAAAATTAAAAATAAAAAAGCAAACCTAAAAAGAGAATATGAAATGAAAAAAAAACAAACCATTTCATATTCATCAAGAGCAGCATCCCCACCATGGTTTTGGTAATCAATTTCATCAAAGAAATCGTCTTCGTCCATTTGATCAAAAGGGTTCATGTCATCATGGTTGGACATGGTGTCTTTCGTGCGTCCAAGTTCAACCCTTTTCAACAGATTATTGCAATGTGTCCGAGCATTCGTTGTAGGAACAGAAAGGAGAACGAAGACACGAAAGAAACACGGTTACCTTAATATATCAATATAAAATTCTGAGCCAAAGAATAAAGCAATAAATGAGATTAAAGGGTTTCTTTCTGTACCCTGTGCTTCCAAACAAAAATAATTAAAATATCTATATAAATATTTAATATCTCATTAAGAAGCCAGTTATATTTCTTATTTTAATACTAGGTTCAAAAGAAACGCTATAAATCCTGAGAAAAATACAATAAAAAATTAATATATAGTTTTAAGAATTAAATATATTGATAACGTAGGGTCAATAAATTTATTTTACCGTTTAAAAATATTAACAATGCTAACACATATATTGATACAAACTTTCATATATTTTTGTCTTTAAAAATAAATTTTAATTTAATTATATTAAGCTTTTTTTATATATAAAACGGTATTACCAAGTTAATATTGTAAGAAAAATATGATGTTATTGAATTAAAACGATTATATTTTTTTTATTTTTAAAAATTTGAAAGTAAAATAATTGAAAAGTTGGAAATAATTTGGATAATATGTGATTAATGAAGTTGATGATATAGAAGTAAAAAGGTGTGAAGATGATAAGAATATTAGTGGTGATAATTAGTAAGGGAGGAAAAGGCAATGGGTAGTATCGATTGCATTGCGAATTGCGATGGGATATGAATTGAGTAAAGAGACGTTTATTGACTGTGTTATGTGTTTTGTTGTGTTGTGTGTGTGTGGACAAAAAAGAAAGAGATGATGACAACCTCGTGCTCATGGGACACTCCCCTCTTCTTCTATTCATCTTCTTTCTTTTCCTTCTATTTATTTATTCACTATCTTCCACCGCACTACCTAATTCCTTATCCCTCCCTACCACATCTTACATCAATATTATTTTTAAATAATAATAATAATAATGCTAATAATAATCTACTACTCTACCTTCACTACTTTATAAATAATTATTTGAGTATTTTTTGTATTATTAAGATGCGTTAAAAAATAGACTTTAAGTCTAACTTAACTATATAAAACCGAACATCATCTAGACATTAATAGATGATCTCATAACAGTCTAATAACGAATAAAACAAGATGTCTAATAGATAACAAATATCGATAAGATAAGTTTTAATCATAACTGATATCATGTTAAGAAGTGAATTTTAAGTCTAACTTAAGGTAAGGTTTGTATCCACTTATATATTATAAATTGATCTTATCTTATTTCTAGTCGATATAGGACTTCTAACAAAAATGTATGATTCTTTTTGAATTTTTCTTTTGCATAGTCAATATATAAAAAATTTGGACGAAAAAAGACACGCCCATTCAAAAAGTGAAGACATGCCACAAACCGCAATCAAAAGCTTCCTATTTTATTCATCAAACCTACTTACTACACCTCATCGACAAAATCAAACGGAAAGAACAAGGTTTCTGTTCACTTCTTTAATCTTATTAGCTACACCCTACTTAACATTCCCCAGTGCCTTATAAAGAAACAAACGAGTTTATTATAAGAAATATGAATCAACTTTGAGAGTATATAAATTGCTTATTCATTTCTATATCTTTTGCTTATTGTGGAATGTATTAATGAAATGTTTTCACATTAGTCTTGCAAATAGATGCATTTATGTAACAAAATAAAGATTCATTCGTCAGAAAGTGTTAGTCAGACTATTTGAAAAGTGTAAAACTCTTAAGTAACTTGCAATATCGTTAAAACTTAGTACTTATATTATTTGATCGAATATTTAAAAATAGAATTTAAATTAATGATATTATTAACTAACTTATTTATTTCTTGTAGAAAAGAGGAATGTAGCTTAACTTTAATGGACACGACAAATATACATTCACTTCACTCATCAAGGATAGGTCCTATCAAATGAACAAACCTTAACAGAGACGGAATGACATACAATGCTGTGCTGTGCTACAGAATTTTGACAAAGACAAAAGAGTTGAAAAGGGTCACTTCTTATGTGTTGGTGGGGTTGTTCCAGTTACATTGCTCGTGCGATTGATCGACATTACTATTCATTTTCATTTGTGGACAATGATACTTTAATTTACCAGAGTAATCTCCGTAACATACATACAGTTAATACTTGATAAGGCACGGAACCGAATAATTAAATGAACAACCGGCTAGAGAAAAAATAATTGCATAATTAGATGAAGAATCTACAACAAGAATTACTGCATGAACGTGTTCAATCTCTCCATTGCGTCAATGGTTCATTGGCTCTGTTGGCATTTGCTTCTCTACAATTTCTTATAGCACCTTTATACTTCCTTCCTGCACCTTTATAGTTGTGGGAAAATGTCCAAATTGTTTATGGATTGGATTCCAGGTTATAAAATTCAAAAATCTATTTCAGATTTTTCAATCAGAAAATCTTCCTTAGATTGGACAATCTAAAATTAAAAAATATATTTCAGATTGGACAATCTAAAAATAAATATAAGAGGAAGTAACCATGAGGATGGAAGAAGAAATACCCTACTCTTCTGGCTGGGCACCTATTACTACTCGGTCAAGAGTAGAGTAGTTCATATGTCGTATAGAGCCGTTCCTCTTCTTTCCAAGAGTATTGCTTGTAAATGAATAATGAACTTCGTCAAATGTACCAGAGTAAACTTCAACGTGAGTAGTAATAATAAGCAACTTACAACGGTTTCACTTTACAAACCTCAACCGAAAATCCACAATCCATAAGCAGCAATAGCCATGCTCTCTGCTGCTCGGAGAGTCGGTCATTGTGGCCTTTAACTTCAACAAGCTTGGCTTCACCACTGTATTCTCCATGGAAACGCCATAGCAGCAAATCAGGCATCCCACTAGACCAGCTCCGATAATCTTGAGCCAGAAGTTGGCAGAGAGATGCCAAACAAGTGCCCCCAACACAAGTAACAGCAGCGCGAAGCTCATCCAAAGAATGGGAGTCCCAATTAACTCCTCTACATGCTGTTCCAATATGTGTTTCCCATGACTTAATAAGAAACTCCTCAGCCATGCCATCACGAATCTGCTGCAGATGGGATTCTATGACACTCTTTCTTGAAGTATAAAAACCATCAGTAGCAAAATCTAAAGGAGCATTCTGTAAATTCAAGACCAATGAGTAAAATTACAATGAATGAATACGAGTCTTCTAACAAACACTAAATACGAGTCTTCTAACAATATTTTTTTAACCGTAATTGAGTAAAAGGCAAAAGTACAAATAATCAACATAAAGTCGTAATTCTAGCATAACACAGTTAAAAAAATGTCTTTGGTTGAACTACAACAGAATAACCATGAAAATAATCAGATTCATGATGGATGATGGTAACAGTTATGCCCTTAATTAGAAGTCCATGGAAAGAAAAAAAAAATCCTCTATCCCTTAATTCGTCAAGCTTTAATTTTAAAGGTAGGAGCCAACGAAGCTTCCCTGAAGCAGCTTCTGAGAAGTGACTTGTAAGACAACTTCAGATTGTGAACTCAAGCACCGGTGAAAAAGGCTCAACAAACTGGCAACGTAGAGGAACAATGGAAAGGGAACTAGAGACAGGTAAAAAGGGAAAAGCAAAACTTGAAAATGACCTTTGTCAACAATCTATATATAGTTGAAACTGCTGTGGAAATTTTATTCCACAACATCTCCAAGACATCGTACACGAAATATAGTAATGCAGCACAAAGTTGAAAGCTGAGAAAGATGGGAGGGTTAATTAACTGAATAAAATGTACCTGAAATCTAGTATAAAAGACATTTGGTACATCGGCATATATGACATCCCACATAAGTAGCCCAAAAATGGTTAACCATATCCCGCTCTCTGCGTGAACACCCTGCCATCCACCTCCATCCCTAGCATAGTAATTCAAAGCAAGCTCTTCCACTCCACATTGTTTCCCCTCTTCATTGTAGTACCTACTCTTTCCTCCCAAATCAGAATTCAATGGTCTCCCTTGAACAAAAACCTGAATCATTACAACAGCCACAATGAGAAGGCCTTGTTAAAGAATATCAGAAATGTTAATTTGAAGAGTAGGACACAAGCAAATCATAGGTAAGAATCAATGAATCATAAAACAATAAGCAATTTACCTGAGGGATCTTCTGCAGTGCAGACCTAGAATAACTAGGAACTTTCCAGCGCCTTGGTGGTTTGCCTAGACGAAGAACCCGCCTTTGCAGTGCCATTCTTGAACCAGCACGTACCCATGGATCCAGCAACCCGTTTTCAGATACTTGGAGACTCTCATCAATGAAGCCCAGGTGCTCCAAATCAATTGATAACCTCAGTGTCCAATATCCTCTTCTTAAATCAGAAGGGAAAACATTTAGCAGCCATCTGAGCAAATTATTTGCGTCAGTGTACCTGAGAAACAAATGTCACCTCTTCAATGAACCCATGTAAGCAAATACATATGCTCCATCTATTTCTACATAAATGAAAATCAAGCTTACTTAACATCCTTAGAGTTAAGGCTGTATGGAGGCGTAACAATATTGGAGTTCATTCCATTAGGAGCATGATCTATGTTCATCTTTAATAGGTGGTGCTATTTCACTCAGTAAATATGGATAAAATCTATTGTTGAGGCTGAGGATGAAATGGTGCAGGAACATGAGTTGTGCAGAACTAGAGTCGATAAATCAATGACAATAAGTGGACAAGAGGAAAGTAAAGCAATGAGGTGTGCGCAAAGAAACCTGAAACTTTGCATTCATAGTACTCATAAGTTGACATAGCAATCGTATGATCATCACACTTGACCAGATTTTATGGTGCTAGTAGTTAGAGAAAATAGACCAGGCAGCTTAGGACAGGTTTGTTTGAATACTTCGTATGACCAGTTTCAACATAAATATAACATAAGAGAGCATCAGCGAATTAGTAATCATCACATTTCAAATTGGTTCTTAAAGGCAGTAATCATCAGAATCAAAGGCTTTGCCGGAATCATTACATAAAGAAGCATAAGATATTGGTGCCACCAGGGCAGAACTAAGACCTGTAAGAAACATTCAATCACGGTTCCACCACTTGTTCTAGCTTCTACTTCTCCACATCATTAGTAACAAGAAACAGGGATCTGACATGACTCACACAGCTTCAAGGAAATAGATACAGCAAAAACCCATCACATAGGACACATTCAAATTGTTTCCACTGTAACAATGTGAGCTGGACTGCTAACTCTATTTCACACATTCACAGCTATTTCGACACTTCTCACATAGAAGTCTTAGATCCACAAAAAGGAGATTGGCCACAAAATAGTGCTTCGAATACTTGTAGGTCTCAATGTCAAAGATTGTACTACTATTCATGGCATGGGCAACTGGCAGAAAAATGGGTTTCTTCTCCTGTAGATTGGGGTTTGCAGTACTTCTGGTATTGAAAAGTACCACAACACTACTAAGTGCTCACAGGTTGCAGCAAATGAATTCTGTTTTGGCCACTAGCTCACGCAACAAGATTCTTTAGGGCTTGTAAAATTGGGTTCGTATCAGTTCTGTTCTGTGTAATTGAAGAAAATCTTCTTCCTCTGATTTTGTATTTCACGGCAACTGTAGTAATAAGAGAAACTCAACTAGATTTTATGTTTACATTATCCACTTTATGACAACTATGGTGCAAGGAATTGATCTTACTATTTTTTATTTTACAGAAACTGTTTGTCCAGTAAACAGAAAGAAAAGTGGTTGAAGTAGATGGGGGAAGAAGTCGCTATTGTTGTGTAAATTCTAGAATAAATACATTTAAAAGTATGTAAGCCATATCATGTGTTGGTTTTTTAGGATTTCCCATATCCTCTTATCTATTAGGATTTAACTATATGGGGTTCATAGTTAAACTATGATAGTTCACAACTAAAGAGCACTATAGTGCTAGATACAGTCATCCAAGGAAGGATCTAATAAATTCTAAAACCAGAAACCGTTAAAAGCTAAAATACCATCATCCACTTTGGTCCGACCTAGTTGATAGGTTCTTGGGTCAAGAAAGTCCAAGAACTATCGATATCTCAACAGTAAAACACACACACCATACCAAGAAAAGGAATGAACTGAATAATTCCTCTGTAAAGAATTCTCTCAATGTACAAGCCTCCAATAGGGGGATGAATCCCACCTCCACAGGATATGAATTGTCCTGTCTATACAACAATCAAAATAATAGCTACCCTCTACAGAGTAACTGCAGCCCTTACATAGTTTGTTGTTACCTTCCAACTACTAACTCAACTAACTCACTGACTTACAGCCCAAGCATCCTCCCTTACACGCAAGCGAGAGCTAACGCAATATTACCCAATAATAGTCTATGTTCTCTTCCTTCTCTCATAGACTTTTAGTATCCTATTAACTTCACTCTCATACAAGTTTAATACATGTTGTATAGGTTTTGATGTCATTATGTATCCATTTGAACAAGATTTAAGGGTTTGCTAACAAACCTCAAAAACTTCATACCTGCGCTCCTGCTCAAGGAAAGAAATCCCCACGGTGACCACTTTGGAGTATACCCATGATGCTGTAAATAAGTGCCGAATTGAAGATACTGATTCAGAAGTTGAGTACCGGTCAGGAAAATCAGTAGATACACGGGATTCAGCAAGCTTTATGCACCTTAATACCACTTCAATTTTGTTTGTATCAAGAGCTTCATCCATAATTTGCGCCACTTCAATAGCCTGAAAACCTAATGTCATATATGGAACGGAAGACCACTAACACCTCTGAACTTGGATATTTACCTCTTCATAAGAGAGCAGATTCCTGCGATTTGAGAAAATTGGTTCTGATATTATGCAGTTGTAAGCTGGATACTTAATTTTTCCCATATCCACAAGTAGAAAGGAAGACAGATCCTGTTCTCCATTTAAGAAGAAAAGTCTCTGCAAAAGGAATATCGTTTACATCAGACCTAAATATTATCCAATTTGAATAAATCCTTTAATCAAAATTAGCAGAGATCAAAGAGACACCTCAGTACGCCACATAAGAGACTCAGATTTTGATGAAATCCTAATACAAGAACCAGATCTTTCCAAAATCATAGTTGATAATTGTGACCTGCATTCAACGGGAAGCAAATATTAAATAAAACATATTTGCTCCACAGATTATAAAAGCACAACTAGAATTTTAATACCAAGGTACACCGGCGTCTCTAGAAATAATGGATGAAATCAGATGCTGCTTCTTCAACCCATGACCACCACCCTAGAACATTAATAGAATATACTACATTTAATAGCTAGTTCATAAGAAAACTGACAAGGACACAGCAAATAACACACATCAGATGCATTACCTAATTAATTTTTTAACATCTAGGTTTGTATAGAGAAACAAAAAATATTCAATTGTTTGGCCCGTATCTGTCCACACAGCCCTCTTACTATGTAGTCATCAGAAGCCAATATTCAATTTAGGAACTTCTACAATGGATACAACCAAATTTAGAAGGATCCATCCAAAAAGCTCCACTCACTTGTCAGAGAATACACATTATGCTCAGGATGCACTCCTATAAGGATAACAAACTAAGAAAAAAAAGTAAACCAAAACAAAAAAAAGGGATGACGATGTGTCAAGAAAATGTAAGAACTGAAATATTGACACTTAACTTGCACAATCGACCCAATAAGTACAAACCATCCATTTGACAACATTTTGCAATACAAGATAAGCAGTGTAACTGATCACATCAAATGAACGCAAATCCTACCAAATCAATTTTCCTAAAACTTAAAGGCAACGATCTTATGCACTCATTTAATTTAGAAACAAAATAAAAAAAACAATAACCTAATAGGTAGCACTGAACATCAACTAATGTCATTGCCCTTAACTTCTTTGGAAGCAAAGTAACAAATGGTAAACTCAGAACCTTCAGAAAACAATAAATTTGACCACGACAGATTTCAGAACAGCAATTTCATATCACTTAATGTGTATCAGAGGATACAACTATTATTTAACAGCAAAAAGAGATTGATACACAGGCAACTTGCACACAACGACCAATTGCCTACTATAAAAATTAATAAGAAAAACATTGTGTGTGTGTGTAGTCCTAAAACAAGCAATTAATTTTAACCTTTTTTAGCGAAATGCTCCAAATTTCACGCAATTCAGAAACATTGAGGACATTCAAGATATCTTTCACATCACTCATACATAGTTGATTCGCACCTTCAATAAAATGTATGTATTCTTTCTCTGCAATATGTATACCAAAGATACAGGTTACAAAGGTGGAATAAGATTTAATAGCAAAAGATTAAATCATATTTGCATGGAAAGAAGAAATGAACCTTACGAATTATATTGAATTACCAGCAAGTTCCTTCACTGCCTTTTGAGTATCCTCTATTTCAGAATACGAAATGCTAGACATGCGAAACCAAGGTCCTTCATGAGAACCCAATATGAAAAATGTATCAATTCGAAATCAACAAAAACTTCAAAGATGATTAATAGGCAGCTCAGAAAATCACTTTAAACAATAGGCATATTCTCTTATAACAACTCGCACAAAAAGATCTCTATTTGGATACAAACAGAAGCATTTCTTTCAGATACGAGTGGGACTGTCACGACATGAATAATCAGGGCATCAACATTCGTGATGTGACATAAGTTTTAGTGCCCCATGGAAGACAACCGGAATTTAAAATAAGTATGAAATTTAAATAACCTTTTCTAGTGTATAGCCGGATAAAAAGCCTCTGACTTTCATTTGAGAGTAAAGTGAATGAATCTGTCCAATCATCCATAGATGAGATAATGTTTAAAATATCTGACTAAGAATTAAAAATAAAATAAAAGTCACTAGTATTAATACCCATATAGGTTTTCTCATCTTCAGTTAAAAGGTGAATATTATTTCTTAACGCTTCTTGTAGCATAAGAAAAAAATTCAGCTGATACTTTACAGTTGAAGGAGGATTCCTGCTTTCAAATTTAACAACATGTTGAACATTTTTCCATAAGCATATAAAGGTCTCATCGGCGTACTTGCTTTCACCATTTGCTGTTTTGTGGCACGTAACTTGAATTGGGACGATTTCAAGAGAATGTTTTGGAACAGATGTAACATGCCCCTGGGACAAGTTCCAAAGAGAAAAATGACGAGGCTGAGTATTAAGTTGCTTAATCCATGATCTTTTGAGTAATTAGAAGAATTATCAAGTGATCTTTAGAATAAATGAGTAGACTAAACAAGTGGGCCAGTAATTTCAAAAGAATGCCAGCCGTTACGTAATTAGAGCACTTATCCAATAATTCTAGAAGAATGTCAGTCATTTCTAATAGGTGGTTTATTGGGTTATATTACAACGTCTTTAGTTTCCTTTATATGCTGTCAAACCCAAAACGCTAAACTTACCCTGTCCACAGAACAACAAGAATCACAAATTTAACCTTGAAACCACCTGCAAAATCCCTTTAATCTCATATACATCCAATGAAACTTCAGCCACCGATTATCAATTATTGATATATTCTATATATCACATAATGCAAAAATAAACTCTTCAAGCACCTTCTATTTCAATAATCCAATTGACACAACTAAAAGAGAAAAGAGAACCGACATAAGCACATTAATACATAAACAACTCATGAACAGTCTAAAATTTTGAATACCTCAAATCCAAGGCCATAGTTGTCAATAAGAGGAGAAAGGTACTGGGCTAGATGGCGGGGAAGAAAACCTAACGACTTACAGCACGCAGAATCCCCAGAAACAACCTGAACCAAGAGCAGCAATGAGCTCCTTCAAACTACATACAGTAGATACCACTAATATAGAGGGAAAAAGAAACAAACCTTAACGGCATTGGGGTCCTTAACATTTTGAGGGTCCCTCAAAAGAGATATGGCGGTTCCAGCACATATTTCGTCTGGATTATCAGCGTGCCTCCGGCCAACGATGAAAGTTTCAAGCGTGACACCAAGCACATCAACTGGTTTAGAATCTTCAGGCACCCCACTGTTCACGGGCGAGGAAAATGAGGGAGTGGCAGCAAGTGTAGAATTAACTCCAGTCTCGTGTTTTTCAGGCGGTTCTTGCTTATCGCAATTTTCCACTTCCTCACAGCCGTTGTTTGGAAGAGGAAGGAAGGAAGCACTGTCAGATTCGTGAGTGAGACTCTGGAGTTTAGGTCTGGAATTGGATGGGGAAAAGTTTAACTCAAGGAGGGTGCGTTGGGAAAGCTTTCGTTTTGTTGCTGGTTTTGGTTGTGAATGAGAGAGACACGCATCTGAGAGTGAAAATCGAGATGAGAGAGTTTAAAGAAACATTGATGTAAGCAAGAATATAAACGTGAATAGCGTGCATACATACCGAGATGAGAGTTTATGCGGTTGTGATCATCACCTGGAAGGTTGCGGCCGCAAACAGGGCACTGTACGTCGCCGCTTTGATCTGGTTGCTGCGACGGTTGTTCGACAACCTGAAAATGAAAACGACGAGAACGTGTCACTCAAAACATCAGCACAAAGGAAGAGATTAAAAAAGATCCGATGCAATACCGGATTCGGGCTGGGGTTCGGGTTAGGGTTAGGATCAGGAATGGGATCGGAGAGAATAGAGCGGCGATTGGGGAGGAAGCGCCTCCGTCTGCCGATTAATCGAATCAAGCTTTCTCTGCCTGTGAGCACCATTTCTAATGTCACTACTGCACGCTGCACACAGGGAAAGAGAGGGAAAAATAACCATACCCTTAAATCTCCCGCCATTCTCACCGTTTTTATTATCATTCATGAAAAATAAATTAAATGAAATTGATTTTGTTTTAAACTTTTTAATAATAATATGTACATTTATACATTTATACATTTATGTTATTTTACATATTTTATTTAGAAGACAATATATGTACGAGGGAAAACACGATCCTGCTTGTGTGTTTAATTTTTTATTACACAACAAAAAATAAATAAATTCCATGATTAAATTATATTTACTTTTAGAAAACTGTTGATATTTCAATTATCATAATATACCTAACCAATTGTCATGATAATTATATAATTGTAAAAAGAAAATTAGCGTACGCAACAAAGAATCGTCCATAAAAAATAATACTGTCGTCATATCATATGTAAAGTATAGATTATTAAGTTATTATGTATATAATTATTAAATCATAAATGAATTGTTAAAAATTAAAAATGTTGTAAATATATCATTCAATATTCATTTTTAAATTTTCATATTTTAAATATATAAATGTATGATTATATATTTGGTATATATATTATTATAAAGGCAAATAATACTTAAACTACTTCGCATAATAAATACTTTTTTTTTCAATATAATAAATATATTTATATTTCTATATTAGCAAAGTTCATTATATAATTCAATTGGTGATTGGTGAAAGACAAGACTATAAATTTGAGAATAATTGAGAGAGCTCATTCGCACAGTTTAATGTAATTAAGGTTTTGTTATTTCATAATAGTAGAAATATAATTCAATACTTCCTTATACAAGTTTTTAATCATATGTAATCAAACATTGAATGAATCTCATAACCAATTCAATGACTAGTCTACTATAAAAACTACTAATAGTAGTATTTTAACTTTACGTGGCTCATGTCCTGACAAGTATGTCTACATTAAACGATTCATACATTAAACCCTAAACTGTAAAATTATTCATCAAGTTGTAATTTCTCATCAAGAATTATTTGTGTAGAAAATATTTATTAACTATTGATTTTTATATTTAAACATGTAGATTTGCTAAAGCAACAATAATATTTCCATCCAATTTCATATGGAAAATCTTTCCAAAAGAACCATTATCAATATGGAGACCTGCTTACAACAGAACGATCCGAACAACAAAATGCACTTACAACGGTTTCTAAGGCCGTCATTGTATTATTAGAGCTATGCGAAAATTTGTTAACAAGATTTGTATAAAATTCACAAAAGAGTTCACGACAACTCAATAGTCACTCTTTCTTGACCAGCTTTCCCAGTTCAATATTGGAGATTCTTATTTAATTTTAATCCTAATGAAACTCGAGAGAAACATCTCTGCAAAATTCAATGCCCAGTCAGTTTATACTCTGGCCTGGGCATACTATAATTGATGGTGTGCATACGTTTTTTGAACAGACACCAACAGGGGAGGATTTTCACCCCCACCATAGGTCCAATAATCTATAGTTGTTTACTGCAGAATAAAAAGAGGAAGAAATGACAAGCTATTACTGTTAACTAGTCGAACGAGTTTGTTGGACTACTGAATCTGTGGCACTCCGAGTTCTGCTCAGAAATGGAGTATAGACGCTAGATAACCTAGCCAGCCCAAACAAGCCAGAACTAGATCCATTGGTTCTACTCTCCTGAAAAGACATTCCAAACTAACAAGGTCAAAACTCAAAAACATATATTTAAGAATAATGTGGGTAACAAAGACAATAAAATCATGCAAATACGAATTTAAATTACAACTACAGACAACTGTAATAAATGGGAAATATTTTTTTTAATTGTGAAAATCACATCCATAAAAATAAAACTGGGTTTTCCAAGGAAAATGTATCATTTAACCAATACGAACACAAACTTCTCAACTTTTAGCCACATCCCACAAATATGTAAAATTAAAAATCACGGTGGCAAAAAACATAGCCAAGCATCTCTAAACGATGTCATGTGAGACAACTAACCGTTCTCACACACCTCTCTAGTAAATTAATCTGAGTAAGCAAAACAGAATATGGCAAACCTGGACAGATCCACCAGAATTCGATGGAGATGGTTGATCAGTCGATATTGTTGATGGCGATCCATCCTGTTAAAAAACAAAATGGTAGGAAAAATTAACAATTAGCACAAGTAGTGAAGCAGTAAAAGCTTTCAATTAAAAGTAAAACACGGTTACAAAGACTGCACAAACTTATATGAAGGATTTGGATGAGTTGAGAGACGACAAAAGTGACAAAACCCTTATGTAGAAGAACTTATATGAGAGGAAGGCATGGGAAAGTCTTGACAAGGAGCATGAATAAACAACTACATCAACAGCCACACCCGTAATTTGGATGTGTTTATGTGATTCTTTCCAAATACCAACTGCATTACTAGATTCATGGTTTGTTTGGTTGAGCAAGAGACAATAAGTTGGAATGAAGAAAAAAATATTTAAGTCATGACTCAAACTGAAAATAAGTACATTTTGTTTTCCAGCTTCTCATGTAGGCAAGTGTAACCTTCATCTCAACTCCCCTACTGTCCACCTTTCGAACCATGCAGATACTAAGACTAAGCATACTCAGGAAGTATAATTTCTATATAGAAGTTACCTTTGCTGATGGCGTATCAGAAGGTAGCTCAAGTGACAGCCTAGATGAACCCGACTGTGAACCCTGTATAATACAGACTAGGAGTAAGCATAGGAACAATTATCAAAGGAAGTGGACAAGCGAAAGTCTTCGGGAGGGGTGAGGGGGCTACAATACAAAACCAAACTTGATGACTGCATTCATTCTTTAGCTTACAGCTTTATTTTCTAGGCCAATGAACAAAATATACTGTTAAACTAACAGCAAGACATCTTATAAATTTACAACATAATATACCAGCATGTCTAATTGACAAGAACAGTTCACCCGAAGTCATATTGCACTCATAAAATGGAAGTGGAGAAAAATGCTTACCCTCGAAGAGGGTGAAACGGGTGGTAGCTCAATGACTGGCCTGGAAGAACTGGATGATGATGGCTATATATTAAAAACAGAAGTGTTAGCAAATTATATGGTAAAAAAACAGTAACATAATAGAACCCAAATCTGAAGTTCAGACCACAAAACCAAGCTAAACAAATAAAAAAAACATTGCAACAAACATTTGGTTCATGCCTGGATATACTCTGTGGTTCTGCTATTTTCCAAAGTCTTAGTAAATTGACACAACATGGTTACTCCTTCGGTTGTGGCCACCTACACGGATTAATAAATAGTAAATCACGGATGTAACCAATATTAATAGCATAAAAAATTAAATTATGCAATGACTGAAATCAAATTGACTATACCTGTTTCTCTTCTATTTCTTTAATTCTAGATTCCTGGGAAGAAAAGTAATCAAGCTAAGTTAAACAAGCACCAACAAAATTAAAAGTAAAATATTCCAGCAATTGATTTACCAGAACACGGACTGCAACATGAACAGACTTGAAATTTCCACTTATCGTATCTGCCTTCTGTTGAGTTACAGATATCTGTAACAGAAGATATTCATATGTTAAACAATGAAGAAGGAAAAACTAGAAATCATAAAATCTTTACTTACCTCCTCCCTGGTGCTTTCAGTAAGGGCAGCACATTCGTCTAAATTTTCATCTAAACGGTTCATTCTTGAAGATAATTTCTTCTTTACATCCTGAAATCATTGTAGATGACTAAGTATTATTCCTTTTCACTATTCCACGGTAAAAGAACTGTTCAGTATTATTCTGAATGGCCAGAGAAAGTCAGAAAACTAATCAGACCAGAAAACAAGATTTAGAAGCATTATCTTTTATTGACCACACTAAGTTCCACTAAAATAATGTTAGAAATACAGGAAATAATATACTTTGACAATGGAAATATACTAATTTTAATGACGAAAATTATTGCACTTAAAGCTGTCAGAAAATATTTACATGAATAATATTCATCTCAAAAAGGCTTGAAAGAGAAATCAAGCTCAAAAATTATTTGAAAGAAGTCATAAAGAGAGAATAAAATTAGAGTGAAGCAGGTTTACTACCAAATCTATCATAAAAACATTATATTGTCATTGATAAAAGTCCCATAAAGGATCAAATCAAGCTCAAAAATTATTTGAAAGCAGTCATAAAAGAGAGAATAAAATTGGAGTTAAGCAGGTTTACTACCAAATCTATTTATAAAAACATTATATTGTCATTGATAAAAGTCCCATAAAGGATACATATCATAATGTGCACTTCCAGTATTCTAGAGATTCGCCCATGGCCTCTATAAAAAAAAAAAAAAACAAACTAAGATCCTCATCAAGTTCATATGTTTTGTATATTTTATAGTCCACAAACATCCGAATAAATACTACATAGTTGTATTATTAAAAATATTTACTCATTTGCTACTTAATATTTTACTTTATACTATATAGCTATTATACCAACAGACAGTTGTCATTCATTGTCATCTCTAAAAGAAATGACTGGTTTTGACACAATCTAAGAAGAAACTATCCAATAGAAAAGAAAAATTACATCAATGGTTCCATACAGCTTCCCCATCTGATTACCAATAGATGTGCAAGCATCAGACAAACTACGTTTAGTTGCAAACATCAAATCAGGAAGCTTCCATCCCTGCAAGCAAACAAGAGTCATAAAACTAAATCATAAGAGTGGGAACTTGAAGATTTGGAGAAAGTAAGGTAATAAGATTACAGTAAGATTAATTGTTAAAAAAGATAGACAAGAAGTGAATTAGCATCCAACTGCTGGCATAGACTCCAGTTTAGACAATTTCATGCACAATGACAGACCTTTGCATAAGAGCGGACAAAACCTTTAAGAAGTTGGAGCAATAATACATGTAGATTGTTATACTATTACTACCCAACAATGTCAATGATTTTCTCTCATAGTTTTTAGAGTTTTCACTTTTGGTATACAAACTTTGTTCCTGGATTTTTCACTCCCATGCAAACTTGATAATTAACAATCATCTAACAGCAAGCAATGACAGAATTGAGCTAAAACTAAACCAGTAAAGACATTTCTAAGAAAAGAATGATAAATGCAATTTGGCTAAGTTAAAAAGATTATTTGCAACAACTCAAACAAACATGAACGATTGCTACGCGAACAGATCATAATAAAACTTTTAGAAAATATCATCTCAAAAAGGGTTTATATATTTTACAAGATTGGAAAACTTTCAATCACATGCTTGACATCCATCAATAGCAGAAGCCAAAACTTCATTTTATAATCCCCATATTGCAGCATATGAAACAGTCATAGTGGGGGTCCCTTCACAACTTTCCTATGGCATGAGGGTATAAACAAGAATTCAGATTCCCCCAAGCCTCTCCAACTAGGCTTCTCTCCATCCCAAATATCAACCTTCCATCACGTTATCCAGTTACTATGTTCAATTTCAAAAGTTGAGATCATGGCTGAATCCATGTTCGTATAGCAGCTAGCACTTATTGAAAGCACCAATAAAAAATTCAATTTTTATCCCTAAAAGTTCCCAACCTGAATGTATTACTACAGCATTCAGTTACTTAAATCAATGATTGAGAGAATAAAAGACGTTACCTTCCACCAGACGTATCCATATCCCACCACAACAATAACAATCACTGTAACATATTTTTTTCCACCTGTGCATTTCTCAAACAAGTCAGAAAATAACACTGGAGTAAAAAAAAACAAGGAAACACAGGTTAGCTTGTGCAAAGTATGGAGACACCCACAGGATTTGCAAATTAACACGTCAGCTTTTATTAAATTGCTGAAGGAATAAAAGGAACCTCACAAAATGTAAAAGAAAGTAGTTAACCAGCACCTGTCCCACTTGAATTTACAATAGTGATTGATCTATCTCTGGCAAGAAGCTGTAGTTCCTGACGAAGACTGTTTACCTGTAGATGAACAGTTTATTAGCAATTTCAATTACCCATATTTCTGTATGTTTACAAATACAGCATTTGTTTTTGTAGCCAACTCGACAGGGAAATGAAAAGCCCACTTCAACTACTAAAAGTTATACCTCTTATAATATAAACTGAGAAATGTGGTCATGCTCTCATTATTCAATTCAAAGACAGGAACAACGTCCAGGTTAGCACGTACATTATACATTTACTTACACAACATATTTTCATAATACAACTTAATTGTTATAAATGAGACAATTAAAAGTAAAAGATTATTGCATATTGCAGAACTCAAAGTCATGTATTATAAGATTCACTAAACGATGTTCTGCATGATACATGCAATTTAACTAAACAATATTCCTAATTAAATTTAAATATAATGAACAACTAAAAGGCAGCAGCAACAACATGCAAACCTGAGCCATCAAAGCATCATTATGAGGCAGCTTTTTAACAGCTGGAGCAGGATCGCTGCTTTTAAATTGCTTCAAAACAACCTGATCAAGAAGACTACAATCAGCAAAAAGCCCGCACATTTCACTGACAATAAGTGCTAGTTGAAATATACTGATTATATTGATGGAAATTGAAACCAATAACTAATATAAAATAATAGCATCCAGAATATTACCGAACTTGGGATTTTAGGATATAAAAAGGCTGAAATAACATGACTGAACTTCTCAAGTATATATGACAACCAACTTATCCCAGCAGGAGGAATAAGCCAAATTGACGAAGCAGGTTTCTAATGAAAAACCAAAGTTTTGGTAAAACTAATTAGAATGTTTTTTACTATTTAATAGTCTCTCCTAATATTTTCTTGTTCTTCATCTGCCTCTGTTTGTCTTCTCAAATGACTAAACCTTGGGAAAGTTCCCATCACCTTCTCCTCAATAGATGCAACTCCAACTGTCTCCAACAAACTAGATCTTCATCATTACTTACACATCCACCTCAGTACTCTAAACTCAGCTACTTTCTTTTTTCTTCTTGATAAGTTTCCAATGATCTATTTATTCTCAATAATAGGCGTGAGCCTCTGTTGGTCTTCTCACTAGACAAAACAACTTGGGAGGTTTCCATCGTCCTTTTCTTAATAGAAACAAACTTTAATTTGCAATATTACCTTACTCATCCACCTCAGGGCTAGAAACCCAGATACTCTTTTTTTCTCCCTGACGACCATACAAATTAGCAGCAAAAATTCACAACCATTTGTCCAGTAAAACTTTCCTTTTGAGTTTGATAGACACCTTACAATTACATATCAAAACTTATACACGTAGTCCCCCAAACAGGACCCCAAAATGTGTTACATTCTCATCAATGCCTATATGACTTTGAAGTGTACATTGTAGAATAATGGATCCAATTCCAAAAACCTAAATCATATGACTTGGGGGCACTGTCTAATCCACAATTTTTGTCATCAAAAGACTTTTACATCACAGCTTCCCACACCATAACCAATGATAATCTCCCTACCCATATCCACACTTCCCGTATATACTAGGTCTCCTGGAAATTATGTTAATTTGCAAGGTATCCCAGATATACCACTTTGGAGAGAATGATCGTATACTTGAAAGAAAACACTATAAAATTAAGAAAATCATGAATATCATTCTCCCAGAAGGAAAAAATGCATCTATTAATTTATATCCATAGGCATGGTACATTAAACACACAGTTCACTATAAGCTTAAAAAACTTACAAAAGAAATAACAAAAACAATTACTGAACCACCCAGAGAAACAAGTTGAGCTCTTGTAAACTAACCTTGAAAGCACCGGAGACGAGACCAGAAACGTCAGGCAGACTGCCTTCCTTTGCAATTACTGAACCAACAATACCTAACACACAAACAGACTGCCTTCCTTAGCAATTACTGAACCAACAATACCTAAAACACAAACGAATTTAAGCACGTTTATTCTAATCCTAGCCTACAAAACACCATGCACACACTTAAGAACGTCTCACTGAATTCCGACATTCCAACACTCTATACAAATGCAACTCAATAACCCTACCGATAGACAAATTTTGTTCCATCGAAAAACAAAGGAACCTAAATTGAGATGGAACAAATTATGGAATAAAGCAATTGAAATTAAAAAAAAAAAAAAAACAGAGAGAGAAAGATTAATTGGAGGAAGTGATGAGAGAGCAAACCTGCACCGATGAGAATGGTGAGCTTGCCGAGTGGGAGAGCCATGACGAAGCAGTGAGTCTCAGCAAGTAGCTAACGCACTCTGTCGCGAAGCATTTAGAACGAAACGCTGCGCTTAGGGTTGACTATGTGATGCGCAATTTTGAGTTTAGGGTTCTTTGCTGTTTGTGTTTCCCACTAAATTGATCAGTTAGAAGACAAGGAAATCGAAAAAAACCCTTGGCTATGGAAGACACACACAGCTCCTACTTTTCCTCACTGGACCCTAGTTTTGAAGTTGTGAAAGAAATAAAATAATGGTATATTAATAGTATATTCCCTTTACTTGAGTAACAAACATACATACGTATAATAGTTATAATATAATTTTATACATTTTATTATTTAATTATAATTATTTTGTAAGTTATTTGTGTTCAGTTTTTTTCATATCATTTTAAAAACTATATATATATATATATGAAATGTTTTTGTGTATAATATTTGTTAAAATACAATACTTTCTTTTTTATATTTTATCTTTTTTTTCACAAATATTTTAGCACACAGTTGATATTTAATCGGTTGCTAAAATAAATAAAACAGGGGAGAAATATATTAAATCATGTTAGCACGCAGTTAATATTTAATGAGTTGCTAAAATAAACAAAAAAAATTTGAGAAATATATTTAATCTGGCAGTTCACGTTTATTTTTTTATATGTTTTTTTAATTTTATCCTTTAATAAGTTAGTGTTTGTCAATTTTATCTTTGAAGTAATATTTTTAAAATTTAACTATTTTTTATTTTATTTTTAAATTTAACAGTTCTTTAAACTAAAATAATTATTTATAATAAAATATTACCTCCAAAGTAAACAAAAATGTATTTATAATAAATTATAAAAAAACATTTGTATTTGTTTTTTTTAATTATAACTTTGTTATCTTTTGTTATTATTAAAAATTGAACATGTGTTTTCACTAATATTACTTTAATCATAATATGGATGTTATCTATTTCTGTATTATGATAATAAAAATAAAAAATTAACTCTGTTGGTAATTATTAGAATAAAAAGGTATTATTATATTTAAAAAAAAAATTGTTCATAAGAAATAGTTTTGAAATATGGTGGTGCTGGAATTTTGAAGGTGCGGGAAGAAATAGTGTTGTTTTTATTACATTGTGGGTTATTCTGTTTTATTCCATGCAGCTCCTACGTCTAGTAATCTCATACCTCTTTTTGCACTTGCATGTTTCACTGCATACACTCCACATTTGTTAATTTCAGATTCACCCCTTTCTTTGACATTTCACTTTTTTCACAAACATCATCTTCTAAAGATATAAAACTTAAAATTAAAAATTAGTTTTATTTTTCAATTTCTTTTTTTTCTCCTTGGTCGCTCTCACACCCATTTTTTAATAAAAAATAAAAATCAAATTAATTTTCAAACAACTTAAAAAAACAATTACATTAATTTTGTATATTTAACTAAAGATATTACAAGGTGTTAAAACCTTTTCTATGCAACTTATAAATTCAAAATTTGATTTTCATAAATCATTTTTTATTTTATGATTTTTAATAACTTATTTAGAATATATAATGATAACTCTAAAAATCTTGGTCATTTTTATTATTATGATAAGTTTAATATGACAAACTTATAAATTTTATCCTATTTTTTGAGTTTTGAATTCATAAAAGTAAATAAAAGTGTCAAAGAGGTTCAATGCTAAACTATAATTTAGTACAAAAATCATATTTTATGACGTATAAAAACGAGCTATGATGTACATAATTTCGTTATAATAGCTCTACATATTTTATGACGTAGTAAAAATTTACGTTATCTAACATATTATAACATTGTTTATAAAATCAATCCATTGTTTTTTATATGAATATTGAAAAAAACTGTTTCGAATTAATATTGAGTAAAATTATCTGTGTTCACCCAAGGAGTCTATAAAAAAAGAAATAACTGTGAACATAGATATGAAGCTCTAAAGAGGCATTAAAATGCTTCACTATATAAAATGTTTATCTTTTGTTGTTGACTTTTAATTTTTTCCTTCATTTTCAGAAGTTCATCTACTTCTTTCTCAAGGTCATCGACCTCTTTTTGAATGATTGATGAACTTGCCAGAATGTCCAAATTTTTGTTGTCATCGAATAACGCTTTTTGTAAACTCTCTTGCACATCACTGTATTTTAGTGCATCGTTCCTCCTATTCTTTAAAAAACAAACACATATAATCAATACTAGTAAAGTCGAAATAAACAAGTATAAAAAATATACCTTCAGAAGCCGAGATCCTTTATTCAAAAGAGTTCATAAACTTGTCAATTTCATCCTGAGCACTCAGGATAATATTTTTTTCATATGATCTCTGAGTGTACTCATGCTCTTAAATTTTTTTCTCGGTCTTTATTTTATTTTTGTTCAATTGATTACTCACTCGAATAGGTAAATGGATAGATCTATTTTTATAATATCGTCCATAGTCACTAAGTTTTTTTCCCGTGTTCCATCCCCAATTGTCGCTGGGTCCAGGCCTAACCTCTTATCCAGAGTTGGTAAATTTGAGTATTAAACTAATGTGTGCATGCTAAAATGTATGTCTAGACAGATTAGATTAATTGACGCAAAAGCATAGTATAAAAATAAAGTTGTTTATTGACAACCAACTTGTAATAAACATGTCAAAAACTTCAAAGTCGTGGTAGGGTAAAAGATATTGAAAATAAAGTTCATGATAAATAAAATAAATAAAAGACATATCAATAGAGGTAAATATTTATATTAAGTTGACAAAACGAGAGAATTTCAACATGTGTTAGAGTTAAGTTAAATTTTTATATTAAAATTTGATTAAGATAAATTTGGAATGATAAAAATATTTACAGATAAAATTCGTAAGATATAATTAATATCTATGAATAATAATGAATATTTTAATAACTCTCGCTTATAAATCTTATGAATAGATCGAGTGTTCCAATATATCTATTATCTCTAAAAAAATTAAAATAAAAATTAATGTATATTTTATTAACATGTAAAGGAAGAGTGCATGAACACAAAATAACTCTGTAACATTAACCACAGATTATGTTTTCATAAAAGTTACTTTATTTGCTCTTTTTATTATTCTATTCCATTACCATCACAACATATCGATAACATCAATGTCTAAATTATAATAAAAATACTAACACATTTTTATCACAATATATCCGAAGTATATTTCAGAGTAAATTTAGAATATTTAAATAATATAATTTGAAATAATTAGGAACTTTGAGACGATATTTTATATTATCAATTAGAATAATATAATTTTGAATTTGCGAAATATAATTGCTGATTATATATTTAAACTAAGTTTAGTTAATATTTTTTATATTTAACATTTTGATTTTTATATTTATTGTCGACGAAAGGTCATCCTCTTGTAAAAAAATTAATGTAATTATTTAAATTGATATTAATACTATTTAAAACTTTCACATACTAAAATTTAAGTTTGTTGGTGTCAATCTCTCAATCAATTTTTATTTTAGAATTACTATGTATATTTTAAGTACAATGTAATTCAAGAGAAAAACCTTTGACTGGCAAACATTTAAAACTCCTAAAAAGATGTTAATGATAATTTAATAATAAGAACTACACCTTTTTTTAAATATAAAGATTAAATTAAGTAAAAAAATCACTAAGCAAAACAAATCAAAACTTCATAGTAAAAATCAAATTAATAATCAAGGTTTCAAACTATATATTTGAAATAGTGTAAGTTGGAATTGTCCCGGACCACACAAGAAGGACAATGGAGGAGACAAGTGCATGAAGCACAACCTTTGGTAGGGTCCTTAGAATAATTTAATCTTCTGGATTGTTCATTTAAAGGACTCTGCCATACTTAAAACCAATCCAAGTTCGTCAAGGCAAGCAGAAACAGTGGAATTATAGTGTTGTATAGAAGAGGAAGAAGAATCACTGAGAGCATCATGGCGAGAGTGGGTAGAATGAAGTTGGGTTCTCAAGGGTTGGAGGTGTCTGTGCAGGGATTGGGGTGCATGGGAATGTCTTCGAACTATGGTCCTGCTAAGCCAGAACCTGATATGATTGCTCTTATTCACCATGCCGTTCAAAGTGGTGTAACTTTTCTTGACACTGCTGACATCTACGGTCCTCACACCAACGAAGTCCTGTTAGGAAAGGTTGATTCTTTGTGCTGTTTGATATCATATTTCTCGTGCTTCCACTCGATCATGCATATATTTCTTCTGGGTCTAGCTAACCAGTTCTCTGAAAGAGGAAAGATTGAGTCTTTTAGGAAAAAAAGAAACTGTTTTTTTATTGATGGGGGTCAACTTTATTTTTGGTTTATGTTCTTTTCATGAATTAATTAGTTCTCTAACTTTTGAACACATGTGAGCTCAGTCAGCTTCTGATATCAGAGCAGCATCGGAAAGCACTGAAACAGTTTATTATTACACTTCCTGATATTCCTTTTGTTGCTTTTGGTTCCTCCAAGAGCAGTGGTTACAGTTTTTCTTTCTTATTGTTGCTATGGTATGATATGATATGATAAAACGATGTGTGCATATGTATTTGCTTGTTGCAGGCTCTGAAGGGAGGGTGGAGAGATAAAGTTGAATTGGCTACCAAGTTTGGAATCAAAGCCACACCTGAAGGGAAAAAGGAGATACGAGGTCATCCAGAATATGTGAGGGCTGCTTGTGAGGATAGCTTGAAGAGACTCGAGATCGATTGTATTGATCTCTATTACCAACATCGTGTTGATACTCGTGTGCCTATTGAAGTCACGGTTTCATCCTTTCTCTGTGCTTTGCTCTATTTGTCTTTTCTATATTTGGCTACACTAATAATATGCTTGTAGGAAATTTTAAACTCTACACTATTGATCACTCCTATGTATTTTGACATCATGAAATTTGTGTATGACATGAGATATGATCATTTGCTCACATATGGAAAAGGATAACCTATGACGACTTCAAGTTTTTGCCTTGCTTTTGCATTGTAAGGTTGGGGAGCTTAAAAAACTTGTTGAGGAGGGAAAGATAAAATATATTGGTCTGTCTGAGGCCTCAGCCTCAACAATCAGAAGAGCACATGCAGTTCATCCGATAACAGCAGTGCAGTTGGAGTGGTCGCTATGGTCAAGAGATGTTGAGGAAGAAATAGTTCCAACTTGCAGGTCTGATTTAACATACAAGCATTATGTTTTATTATCAAACAGTTATCTCTCTGAGGTTCGATAAAACTGCTATCATGCGAGGTATAATAACTTTATGATTCAATTTTCACTTATCAGGGAACTTGGCATTGGAATTGTTGCATATAGTCCTCTTGGGCGAGGGTTCTTGTCATCAGGAACAAAGCTGCTTGAGAATTTGGCACCGGATGATTCCCGGAAGGTTTGTGAAAATCATGGTGTTACAGAAGTTCTGAAATCCATGTCAATTACTTGTAAATTTCATCATTGATACCTGAATATGTGTATTTAATTCTATTGCAGCTTCTGCCCAGATTCAAACCTGGAAATGTAGAGCACAATAATATTATATTTGAGAAGGTTAAGGAACTGGCAACAAAAAAGGGATGTACTACATCTCAACTTGCACTGGCATGGGTTCATCACCAAGGAAACGACGTGTGCCCAATACCTGGAACAACCAAAATTGAGAACTTTAATGATAACCTTGGGGCTTTGTCTATCAAACTAACACCAGAAGAAATAGCAGAACTTGAGTCCTTTGCTGCTGAAGATATCAAGGGTGGTAGATACATGGAAGGGGCAAATACATGGAAGACTGGTAATACTCCACCACTTTCTTCTTGGAAAGCTGCATGATCAAATCAAGTGCATTGCTTAATGCTTGTACTATTGTATGACTCTGCTAGTAGTACCTCGTGCATTTGCTGCTTAAATAAATTTATCTGTTTTGAACTCTTCTAGTTTCTAGCAGCAGCTGGTGTCTTTTCAGGTGGTTTGAACTCTGTGAGATGATTCCATGTTGCTTCAGTTGTGTACACTTATAGTTGAGTTCAGTGGAAATGAGTTCAGACAAATAAATGATTATGGCTTTGCGCTCTGAAATTCTTAGCAATTGATTCTAGAATCTAGAATTATTCATACCAGATGTGGAGGACGCAATTTCTTATATATTTATATAGAGAAACATATTAAATGAGAATAATTTTTAGCATCAGAAGTGCATATGAATTTAACAAGTGATTATATGAACAATGACTGATTTTTAGTTTTAATCATTCATGTCTTGTTATACAACCAGATTTATCATTCGACATATTACAAGATAAGATAAAATTGCTGAAAAGAAGTTGAGTTTGTTGTAAAACGAATCACTAAAATTTAACAAATATTTCTAGAAATGATAAAATGTAATCAAACACCTTTTTAAATGAATACACACCCACGCACACGCAGAACATGACCATATTATTAGAGTTAAGATCGAACCTTTGCATTAAAAATGAATGAATAGCTGTGAAATATTGTACAAGGAGGATGTATCTATATTCTAAAAATCAAAGTGAAACAAAAATGAGGCTAAACAGGAACATCTTCTGCCTGCAACACCTTCTTCCCACACACTAGGAACTGGAATCATTGACTTTTGTAGTGTCCCTTTTTATTGCTTCTATTCTACCAAGAATTCCCTTAACTGATATATCAAATGCATCTTCAACGGTCTCTAATCTAGAACTTGGATAACGATATATTATTCTTGGAATAAGCCTTATAATCTCCTTTTTCATAGCCAACACTTCACTTTTTGGAACTCTAGACAATGTCTCATTGATCATTACCCTCTTCTGCGTGACATCTGTTACTGGTATATATACAGAGTAGCTAGAACCATTTTTGGGTAAATGCCACAAATATTGGTTATAAGCTGAGTTTGGATCAAAGAAAACAGGAATGCAACCAGCTAGAATTGAGTCAAAAGTTGATCTCCTAGTGAATGAATCACCTGGAGGCTGGATACAGAAAACTGAGCTTTGAAACACCTTTGTCACTTGCACAGGATCATTGCAATGGTTACGATGATGACTATCATGGCAATTTAGAAATCTGCAACTCCTAGAAGATTGGCATTGTTTGATTATCTCATTTCTGATTGAGGATGATAATGAATTAGAATCAGGCCTTGGAGCACCTGCAAAAGAAAACAAATAAGGCCTTTTCACATTTCTCATTTTCTTCTGCCACTGAAAAATCTCCCTCTCCTTAGTAGGATGAAAGTAAGTTGGATATGGGATAGGAAACTCATTTTCCTTTGAACCAGCAGATTCAATTAGCAAAATTGACATGTTTTTTGCTTCTGGCAAAAGCATTAGTTTGGTGCCCCAATCATCATTGATATCTGTTCCTCTCCTAAAGTCCCAACTAATTCTCCCTCCAACTATGAAATGATCCCTACCCCACATTCTTTTCCATTCTGGTTGTTGTGCCAGCCATTTCACTAGTTCTTTTGGTGAAGCATCTCTTGTTGAAACATTGAATCCACCCCAAAGGTACTGACCAACATCAAGGCCAGCATAATAGGGCACATATATAGCAGAAGCCAGAGAAGAATCCTTGGTTAAGCACTTGTAGTTCTTCATTGTGTTATGAAAAATAACTTCAAGTGAAAATTGGTTAGTTGCATACCAGTTTTCCTTCAGCAGAACCTTCTCCTTTGGTTTCTCAATAACCTTAGGTCCAAGGCCTAAGTTGGTCATGTAAGGGCACATATCAAACCACCTCACGAGAGAGTGACAACCCTTCAGTAAATCCTCATTGAACCTCCTAGCAAGATCATGAACATAGATATATTTGCCTGAACAAGAATCCAAATTTCTTGAGGGAGGATCTGCAACAACTCCAACATTGTTTCTCGTATGAACTTCACCTTGTGCTGCAGGAATTTCTGATACATCATTTTGATTTGCATGGATTTCTTTCTCAGGACAACAGCCAGTTTCATTAAAAATGGAAGAAGAATTTGAAGGTTCAGGCATGGTGTGCCTCTGAGCATGGTTTGTACCATTAATGTGGAAAAGTATAAACTCTGTGCCATGATCACTGACAGACGCATAATAATCCAAGAGAAGCAATGAGAAACAAAACATAAAGGATATTAGAAACACAAACCGTAGGTTATCAAAGAACATCCTCAAGGGAGGCTTGTCCATGTTCTGTGCTTGGCCTTTTCACATTCAGTAAAAGAACATTTTTTCTGAGAGATTATGAGATACAAAGTTTATGTAGGAATGTTTGCTAATATGGAAAGAAAAGAAGGAAAGAAAGGAAGGAAAGTAACTATTGGCCTCAAAAATCATTAATGAATATTAATTTTCCTTTTCTGTATTAAAGGAAGAACTGACTAACAATGGAAAGTAATTAACGTGTCAAGATTTAATTGAAGAAGACTTTAAAGGAATAAAATCATTCAACAGATCAAAAACCATAAACTTCCTATTTCATGCATTGATGACAAAAGATGATCTGCAGAGTCACTGAAGTACACCATCATCATCAACCCTTTATACGGTAATCAAGCAGCAAAAGATGATGTGCTGCACAACGTTCATTTGATGCATTATGACTTAGATTGCTACACCTTTGTGTTAATGTCGTGAAACTGATATGATACTGATACTAGTATTGACTATATATATATATATATATATATATATATATATATATATATATATTTACGTATTACATCAATAATTCTAAAAATAGTAATATAACATATAGATTTTTTAATTGTATGCATATATTTCCTAATTTCTCTCGGAATATTACTTATGGAGAAGCTTTCACAAACACACTTCCGACAACTGTAGTCAATCTTAGCTGCGTGCATATAACGTCCTGGTTTACTATTTTCTCATTCAAATATGTCTTATATATATTTACGTTTAATTATCAAATTAATATTTTGTATCCTTTTAGGTAATTATTTAATGTTATTGACATATACCTTACACGTTTTCATATCAAATCAATAATTGTTTACCTTAATTAACTAATTAATGTTAAATTAAAGGTAACGTAATATGATTAAGCAAATTAATATGTAATTTTGGCATTATATAAAAAATAATCTGAATATTTTTATTAAAAAGTTGATTCCAAATTATAAAAATTGTTTGTTTTAGATATAAGATATTAAAAAAAATTATGTTGTGAGAATTAATACAATTTAAGATATGTTCTCTAGAATGATTTTGTTTTTATTTGTCATTATATTTTTAGAATTAATTGGTGAATTCTTTCGTTTCTATGATTTTTTTAGAAATGACCAGGTCCTTTCTATACACAGAGTCTTTTTCTTTTCATTTTTGATTCAATTAATCAATGTTAGTGTTCACTTGTACCGTTCATACTCTGTGGCTCTACCCATGCAACAATATTACAATATTGAGTAAGTAGATTTTTTCACAATGAAATCTAATTATATAATAACGGATAGCTGAGCCTCTTGTTCTATTCTTAAAAATTCCATTAAAATTCATTGATACACATTTCTACAAATATAAAACTTTTCAAATAGATATAAATAAATCCTAGCATTCCAATAATACATTTAGAATAATGGTCGAGTTTGAACAAGAATAAAAGGAAGATTTTTGTTTATTTGTATGGATGAAATAATTTGAAATTTCTTATATAATAACGTCTTAGTAATTATTGCCATTATTTAGCATTTATAAATATCAATTTGTCGATAAAAACTTATTTAATTGGCATAATGATAATGATATAATATTTGATCATATGATATTTTGTGGAACAACTTGGGACGCTTTGTAATCTTACCTTTGACTTTACTCTAGTTTCGTTTAGGGCCATTATTATTATTATTATTATTATTATTATTATTATTATTATTATTTTGCAAATCTTGTTAAAATTCATTGCTTTTTTAGTTAATTTTTATTGACAATATTTTATTTTGTTTTTGTCTAGGTATCAAATAAAAAAATAATTTCCTTGTTTATTTTAGTAAATATTTTTTTAAAGTATATTTTCTAGTGTGCTTAATTATAATGCATTTGAGGGTTGATATTTTCATATTTGAAACTTTGGAACTTTTTTATTAATAAGGCATAGTTCGTAGTTAACTTTGTTTAAATATTTTACTAGTTAAATGCAACTTAACTGTCGAAGAAATGACACTTGAAAAATGGAGAAAACAAATTTGGTATTGTATTTAGTAAGAGAGCCAAAATACTCTAAGAAGATGAATTTTATTGATTTTGTCAACTGTTTTTTTTTTTTTATTTGTTTGTACTCATTCTCCGTGGATGGATGGTGGTACACTTATAAAATAGATATTTTCAAATACGTCATATAACAATATTAATGTTATAATAATAAATGTAAATTGTTCATTATTTATAGAATAATTATACTGAGTTTAGTGATATATTTATTTTTGATTTAAATTATACTAAACTAAAAAATAACATGTCATTAAAGTAATTGGCTTGTAATCGAATAAGAATTGACTAGTTTGTGGTTAAGTAGAAATTGATGGACTTATAATCAAATAGCATTATATTAGCTTTTGATCAAGTAAAAACTGATCGACTTGTAACTGTGTAATTGTTTTGTATACTATCTTAAAAATTATTTTACAAAAACAAAAGATAAATATATTGAACAAACAAAAAATAACAGCATGTATAATATTAAAAGTTGTACCTTAAATTTTGAATTTAATACATAAGTTTTGTAATAATAACAAAGGTAATAACATTAATAATTTACTTTTCGATAGCCTTTTGAATGAACGTGTTTTATTCATGATATTAAACTTAATTGGTTATTAAATTTAAGTCTTCAGTATTATATATTTTTACTCTCAAGTATTAAAAAAAGAGAGTAATTATTATAATAATTAAATTAATTTTTAAAGTTATAAAAAATCGAATTGCAAATGAAATATTATAAAAGTATGTAATTTATAAATATCATAATTGTAACAAAACTCACAATGTTATTAAAAAGAAAAAGATGAAAAGAAAACACACTCATCTTACACGTAGAAAAATGATAGAGAGGCACCAACCAAATGTAGCACATTCAACATAAGAGACACACCCTTTTATAAGGAAAATGATATTTTGACACAAATTTTTGACACTATTTTGATACTGCAGACGTGTCAAAATGTGGTTGGACGATTTCAAATTAAAAAAACTGAGACAATAACATATTTGGAAGAAAAAAACTAAAGTTTTTTTTTTTTTAATTTGAAATCGTCCAACCATATTTTGACACGTGTGCAGTGTCAAAATGATGTCAAAAAATTGGTGTCAAAATATCATTTTCCCTTTTATAAACTAAAAACACAAGCAATTTGACAACACTTCTCAGTTACTGATAATAGGAACCTTGCTTTAAGTTGATACTAAATCCTACGTGACATTAGTATGAGTGTGATATGGTGAGAAAATTATGCTTAATGCCATTGGAAACTTGGCTCTTGCTTCACACCATGCACTTGAAAATACTTCCAGTACTTTCTGCCTTGTGAGGATGGTAACTTTTTCCTAAGTAATTTATCTTACCTTTCAATGCACACATCAGTCAAAATTTTGTTTTCTAGTTAAGATTCCCTACAAATGCTTCGATTCACCAAAACATGTGTTGAATTTACTTAACCGTTTAACAAAGGAGATACAATACCAATAAAATCATAATTTAACCGTGTTGGAATAAAAAAAATATAAGGCTTTATTAATCTTTTTGTTTGAATTTTATTTTATTAGTTTTTTGGATATAATAATATTTAGTTTGATTTGATAGAGATAATATATGGATAGACAATTATCATTTTTGATACAATATTATTTTACGATAGGTTAAGCAGGTTTTATTTTTAATTCCGTAATATTATAAGTATCATGACCATTTAAACTCCTTCAATTATGAATAAATAATAAGATTCAATTTTTGGAAAAATATCTCAATGTGTATCATGAGATTTTTCTAACAAACCATTTTAAAAGATTGACATCAATCTCTATCTAAAATCTTAAGAGCAATGGATTAATAAATTTTTATAAAATATTATATTCTTTCATTTTTATTCAACGTAAAACTTGAAGTAATACTTAAAATTCTAATAAAAAATATCAATATTTTGAAGATCTCTTATCATATTTTGACACAAAAACATATGTAACAACATTATCCAAACTCTCAACCATCAATCCCCACAAAAAAACCAGTAATCCAAACTCATTACTGAAAAATTGTCTTTTGACCACACCACCCAACTAATGGAACTGGAAGAAAAAAAAAAGGTTAATTAAGTGTGTTTAGTTGAACAAAATCATGAAACAAGAAAGGAAAGAATGGAGGGCACGTGCTTAAATATTACTTGCAGAGCTCCCTTGTGATTCACTCTATGATGTTGATATACACAAGTTAAGTAAGCTGAATGACAGAGTCTGATTAAGTTAGCAAATGATTTCAATATGAGACACATATAAAGGAAATATATAAAGTGAAGGGAACAAAGGGTTGATTGATGATGATGCAAAGATGTGAAAAATCTGCAAAAGAATGCCTTAGTACACAAGTGATGCTAGTTAGGAGGAGCCCACTTTGGAATATATGGTGATTATGATAATTATTTGGGAGCTTGTAGAAGAACAAAAGTTAGTTTTAGAACTCAGTACTAATCTAATCCCTCTTATTATTAGCCTGGCAAACTTAAAAGTATTTTCAATTTTGGTACAAATTCCTAAAGCAGGTTGAGTTGCACAGTTTAACCAACTACCCACTCTATTACTCTAACACACCCACTCCATTATCATTTATATATACTCTATACATCTTTTTCCCACATACCAAACTTGGATTCAAAATAATTTCTTTCCCCACGTAAATCATTCTTTCTTGCTCATAAAGACAAACAGCAACCTAAATATAACCACATTCTAGCCACCCTGTTCATAGATAGCTATCTAGGTTAAGCTTTGCAGCATAAGAAGTTGGTACACAAACATAAAGTTTAGGTTTTTGGAGAGATGAGAAAACGTATGGAAAGAATTGTTGTTCCTTGCTCTTTCAGCTGTGCTTCCCATTCAAGTGTGGAGTTGGGTGTACCCAAAGGATCAAAAGAAGATTCAAAAGCCACTATTGTTTCAAGTAGTTTCTTCTCTCAATAATCTTACTGTGTTTCTGTTAATTTTTTTATCTCTTCTTGTTCTTGAGTGATTGGAGTGTTATGAGTAATTTGAGATATTCGTTTGTGCAAGAAGGACATGATACGTCAATAGTCAGAGCCAATATCAAGAGAGGCAAGCCTTCTTGGTTTCTGCCTCTTCCAAAGCCTAATGTAGCTGCTGGCATACACAGAATAATCAAGACCATCAAGAATTTTCCTCAATTATTTTGTGAGTTCAACAACTCTTAATCAATGCTGTTTGTCATGAATTTTGTTGCTCTTAGCCACGTCAAATTTCAATCTCAATTATTTTCAAAATACATAACATTGAAAGTCTTACATCGACTACAGATATGATTGAGTATATACAAACTGGTTTTTCAACGAGAGGAGAAATGTTGAAAGTTTTACTAGAGATAAGACTGAGTATATAAGTGACTGAAAATTTTACTTTACAAATCGGTTTTTCAATGTGAGGAAAAATGTTAAAAGTCTTACATCGATTAGAGATAAGACTAATTTAGAGTATATAATGAATTCAAACCTTATATCTTGCTCACTTGAATGGATTTGGGAGAGAGTGATTGAATGGATTTAAGAGGATTTGAAAGTATTTTTTTTTTTGTTTATTTGAGTGGATTTAGAGGTAAGTGACACTGAATTTGGAAATAAAGTTTATGAGAATTAGTGTAGATTTAATTTATGTGGCAGATTAAAAAAAATTACTTCCAAATTCATTCTCACTTACCTTCAAATTCACTCAAATAAACAACAAAATTTATCTTCAAATCCACTCAATTACTCTCCTCCAAATCTACTTAAGTGAACAAAGCCTTAGGAATGAGGTTATAAATTTTAGATGTTCAACTTTTTCACTTGAAATTTAGGCTCACATTTTCTTGACTTGAATGTAGTTTATAGAGAGAATGAGGAGGAAAAGGAAGCTGAGATGGAAATTGGGTTTCCAACAGATGTGAAGCATGTGACACATATTGGAATTGATGGGTCAACCATTACAAATAATGTAAGGGGTTGGGACAATCTGAAGGCACCTGAATTGTTGTCTCTGTCTCCAATTTCATTCAAGCAATTTGAATTGGCCATGGCTACTCAAGCTCAATGTTCTCTCATTGATGATGCTAATTCCTCAAAAAACTGCTGTTAAAACAGTTCTGGGAACCCTTTCTAATTGTAGATTAATGGTGATGATTGATGACTATGTACCTAGGAGTTTATACACAACTGCACAGATTGAAAATTCATGAATGCTTGTTTCTTTTGTTCTGTTCTTCAGATTGCCCAAGCTTCATTACATTCTTTTCTTCAATATTGAAGTCTTTCCATTTTCAAATTGAGTTTTTTTTTTCTTTCCATTTATTTTCTTTATATATTTAATTAAGTTTCATTCACTTTCATTATTTTATTTTAAGGTATTATATTAACTATAACTTAAATAAAAAAAATTAAAAGTTACAATTTTAACTTAAATAAAATTTCAAATTAAAAAACCCACCTTGTTTCTCTCTGTCGTTCCTATCTTCTTCTTTTCGTTATCTCTGTTTCTCTTACAAGGCACAACTATCTTCATAAAAATCATTAAAATCTGTTAGCTTGTGTTTTTATTTTCCGTTTTCTTATTTTAATTACTAATTTTTGATCTTGTTTTCAGTGTGTTTCCTATTCCAAATTGTTGTACAAAAAAATAAAGAAAAAAAACAAGATAATTTCAGTATTTCTTAGACAAATATTTAAAAATAAAGTGACACAAGGAAATGAAACACAAGGATTCAGGTCGTATTTTAAACGTAAATGAAAAAATAAATACATAAAACAGGTAAAATTTCAAATGTTGATAAGAAAAATTAACAGAACCTCACAAGATTCAAATAAAAATTTAAGTATATAAAAAAATATACTAAAAAAATTTAATATAAATTATACACAAAAAATTATAATCATAAAAGAGGTTGAAAAAGACATAGAAGTATTATATAAAATAAGTGGTATGATGACAATAATTAAAAATATATTAATTATGAGTGCTACAATCATTCTTTAACACTAGTGTATATTTAATATTTGAGAAACTAAAATCATGCATTCAACTGAAATATTTATATCATTCTTTTGTTTGATATAAATATTATTCATATTACATCGAATAATCTTAGATCAAATACAATTTAAATATTTTTTTCTTTTTCTATTCTCTAAATATTTAAAAAAAAAACCGTGATAGTTTTAGAATCCAAAACATTATACACCTTATATATATATATATATATATATATATAAATAATGAAGAAAAAGTATAAATGATTAAACATGTATATATATATATATATATATATATATATATATATATATATATATAATGAAGAAAAAGTATAAATGATTAAACATGTAAAATCCAAATAATTTTCTTTTGAAATAATTTATAAAAAATGCAAAACAATGTTAAGCTTTTCTCATTCTTATTCTAGTTAAGTTTATATCCTATATAAGAGTCTTTATAATTTGGAGTGTAGTATTAAGTATAATTATGAGAAGATAATTTGCTGCTAAGTTTGTGTCGGTTGTCGTTAATTATGTTATGTCTTTCTCTTTGTTCATTTATCATCACCGACGCCTCTCTTCTCTCTATTTTTCACATTTAAACCTTCAATTTTCAAATTAGGGAGTTTCAATTTTAAATTAGCAAACTGTATAAATTAATTTTTAAATGGAAAATTCATCACAAAAACGTGTTAATAAAATAAATCGATAGCAAATACTTGGCTGTGAATTCTTTCTCATCAATTTTTTTAATCTTTGCTTATTTTTAATAGGTATGTATGGAGTTACAAGCTGAGATGGTAATTTTTTTGTAATATTTAATTAACATGATTAATTACTTTTTGCTATTTTAATTATGTTTATTTCACTCATAAATTCGGAATTTATGTTAACGAATTCATAAACAATATCGTTTTAATCATCAATGACATTTTACTATTAAAAATCAATCTTATTATTATTGAAATTAAGATATTTAAAATGTTTATAATTTATGCTTAGAAAAGACCCGCGAGAGCAAGACTGAAAAAAAGACGTACCAACTGACCAAGTAATGCTGTAACGAAGGGCAATAAGGACATTTCACGTGTCCTGCTTGGGTGTCGGTGGAGAAATGAGGTTCTTTGCCTCAAAGCCAGTCTGTGATCACTTAAACATCGAACACATTGTGTCCCACCAACGCATTATCCACCGTCGATTCCTCTAAAGTGTTCGATCTATAATCTCACACAGAGTAAGCACGCATAACGCCATAGGAGAAGGACCTTCTACCAGAAAAACTCGTAGTGTTATTATTATTTGGTAGATTCTCCCTCTTCTCTGTACGTGAAGGGAGAGAGAGAGAGAGATAGAGAGAGAAATGGAGAGGGCGAAGCGAAACGCTGTTGCGGCAATCGCGTTGGTGGTGCTCGCGGTGGTGGCGGCGCGTGTGGAGGCGCAGCAGGACTCAAACGTGAAGACGCTGGTGAAGTACAAGCACGGGAAGAAGTACTGCGACAAAGGGTGGGAATGCAAGGGGTGGTCAATTTACTGTTGTAATCTCACTATAACGGACTATTTCCAGACCTACCAGTTCGAGAATCTGTTCTCCAAGAGGAACTCTCCGGTGGCGCACGCTGTCGGATTCTGGGACTACCACTCCTTCATCGCTGCCGCCTCTCTCTTCGAGCCGCAAGGTTTCGGCACCACCGGCAACAAGACCATGCAGATGATGGAGATTGCCGCGTTCCTCGGACATGTCGGCAGCAAGACCTCTTGTGAGTTCTCTACAGTCCACATTTTTGTGAATTTTGTTTATGGATTGTGTGTTTGGTTTGGAGTGTGAAATTTTTTGTTTAAGTTGAGCTTGCGGTTTTGAGATTGTGAGATCTGTGTGTGTTTTTGTGCTTGAGTTGAGACTTTGGATGATTTGGATTTGTTGCTGCGAGGTCTGGATTGATTGCCATGCTTTAAAGCTTTGATTTGTCTGGAACTGAGACAGTGCAGTCAATTTTTCACGCATTGTCGCAGTCTTTGCATTTGTAAGTGTTGGATAACGATTGGGCTTCTCTGATTTTGAACGTGTTTTTTAAGTTTGATTTGTCGAAATGAACATGAGCGATCTGATCTTGTCTCTGTCTGATTTTTCTTTGACGGTTGAGTTGTTGAATGTGCGAGCGTGAATTAGGTCGAGCAAGCAATTTTGAGATTGTGCGATGTTTGTCGGTGGTGTTTGAAACTTTGAATGATTGGAGTTTCTTATTGTGTGCGATTTTATCACTATGCTGTAACCTTGATTTGTTTGGAACTGAGTCGGGGCTGTCAATTTTTTCATGCATTCACTCAGTTATCACGTTTGAGTCTGGTTTATTGAATTAAAACATGTGTTGTCTCTCTCCGACGGTTAAGTTGTTGAATGTGTGAATCTTTGGAAAATTGAATGCGGGGAAGGGAATTGGATCTTTAGTTGGTTTGGCACGCATTGTCTTTAGATGATTTGGTTTTTGATTGACATATGGTGTCTGATGTGTTGAATCGCATTTTAAGGTAGAGAGATGTTTGGCGAGAGATGATAAGTTGGAGACATCTGATTTGAATTCATTGTTTGCGTTTTGAGTTGCATGTAGTAAGGTGATTGATTTAGTTGTGTTTTAATTGGACAACTGTGTGGTGTTCATTGCTCTTATAATACTTGTACCAGGTGGTTATGGAGTGGCTACTGGAGGACCTTTGGCTTGGGGTCTTTGTTACAATCATGAAATGAGTCCTATGCAGTCATACTGTGATGAGTATTTCAAACTCACATACCCCTGTACTCCCGGTGCTGAGTACTACGGACGTGGAGCTATTCCCATTTTCTGGTATGTGTATGTTGGTTTAGCTGTACAGATAATTGAAGCTAGGCTTAGTTTCTTTCTCATTCCTGAAAATTGCCATTCGTCTCAAATGTAACCAGTGTTGTTAAAAGGTTTCTGCAATATCCTTGACCAATCTTTATCAAATCAATCACACTTGTTGAAGGGTTAACACACACCTTTATTTGTTAGTTCATAGCTTCCTCTCTTGTCTGAAAAAAATGTAGTTTATGGATAGCAGTTAGGTTCTGGTGCTATCACCAATTAAGTTAGGTTCTGGTGCTATCACCAATTAATTCATCCAAAGTAAACCAATGATCATGATCATTGCACTCGCTTTAGCAACCAGACTAATTGTTTTAGCCATCTAAATGACACATTTCATGGACAGATAACCACTATAAGGTTAAGGCAATTATAGTTCCTTCAAGTAAAGATAGAAGTTAAATGGACATTACATTACAAAGTTTGAAGATTATAGTAATAAGAAAGAACCTGTTACAACAAGAGATAAAGTAGGATAAGAGTGAATAGAAAGAAAAAACGGTAATTTTTATCAGTAATTGGGAGATACAAAGCTGTATTTCTGGGTTTGTGCAGATGAATTTTGAAATTTTCAGTGATATCAACGAAAATTATGAACAGTTATATACTTGTGCAAATTTTTCTGTGACACCAACAAAATCTTAAGCCTCATTCCTTACCTTTTATTGTTCTGATATACCAGTTCTGTTTGGTCGGAATAGGTAGATATTTGGCCATAATAGCATAATGGCCATCTTATAAAATTAAGTAGGCATCTAAGGCTACTTGTATTTTATGAAGGCAGTTCTGGTTATATTTTATTGGAGCATTTTTTATTTGAAAGTTGAAACATACAAATACTCAATAAGAAAAAGATTCATTAGGTTTTATTACCATCGCTGTGCTTGTTGAATGTGGAGGTTATACTTAATGACATGATCAATTCAGGAACTACAACTACGGTGCTGTTGGAGAAGCTTTGAAGGTGGATCTTCTAAGCCATCCAGAATACATAGAGCAGAATGCAACACTTGCTTTCCAGGCTGCAATATGGAGATGGATGACACCAGTAAAGAAGTATCAGCCCTCTGCTCATGATGCCTTCGTTGGCAACTGGAAGCCTACCAAGAATGACACTATGGAGAATCGCGTTCCTGGTTTTGGCACTACAATGAACATTCTATATGGGGATGGTGTTTGTGGTCAAGGTGATGTGGACTCCATGAACAATATCGTTTCCCATTACATGTACTATCTTGATCTTCTTGGAGTTGGTAGAGAACAGGCTGGACCCCATGAATACCTTACATGCGCTGAGCAGGTTCCTTTCAATCCATCTTCCAAAGCTGCCTCATCAACTTAGATTACATTTATTAGCATGCAATGATGATACTGTTGTGCCAATCCCTTTGAAAGTGTAAGTTAATAAGGGTTCTTTAAATTATTGGTATGCAATAATTTTGAACTGTGTATGGCAGTGTGCGGATTCATTTAGCTTTTATTCGTTGTTGTTTAGTAGTTAAGTCATATTGTAATACCATACGTCTTTGAAAAATTTGTATCTGGTATATATGTACGCTGTGGGGTCATTTTGTCGTTATCATTATTACATATACATTTCTTGGTTGCAATGTAAATTTGAATATCTTCATTTCTTGGAACTCGTCTTGGTCTTCGTTAATGGCTAACCATATAAGTTTACTTATGCCAGGTATTTAAAATGACAAGTAAATAGAACTATTGCGCGTCCTTTTATCTATTTGTGTGTAATTTAATTACTCTTAGTTACTCTTCAAGTTTTATTATTCATTTATTTTATTTTATATGGTTCTTAGTTTTTTAAAAGTGTAATTATATGGTTATTAACAGTTTTAACCTTGTCTAATGTAATTTATGATCAAAATATACGACAATTTACAAGTAAATTGTTACATTAGTGCATTTTTAAAGTTGAGAGACTTGGCTTTAAGGTTTTCCTTTTTTAATTAAAGAACTTGATTGAACTTTTATCAATAAAATATCTAAAGATTAATTTTGTGGTACTTTATGTTCATAAATTTTTTTATACATCAATTGAGTTTCATAGATTTTATAGAAGTGAATTCATTCAATAAGGTTCACATTTTGAACCAATTCAAAAAAAAAAAAAAATACTCAAAATTGTGTTCTCAATAATCTCCATTTCAAGAACTAAATTGACTTAATTTATAAAATAAAAAGGCTAAAATGAATTTGAAAATAAGAGGCAAAAGTATAATTTAAATTCTTTCTTTTTAAACAGCTATATTTTAATTTAAATCAGCAATGATAAACATACACTTTCATTTTATCTATACCTATTATATACTTCTTTTCTATTTCTCTCTTCTTATCAATCTAACCTATAAATTTATCATTTTTATTCTGTCTAGGTATATATTAAATGTTGATATTTTTTGTGTCCATGAATATTTTTCAATCTAAATATTCAAACATTCTTTTTTTCAGACAGTTGTCTTGTGTTTATCAGATCTAATATAGCAAGCACAGGACAGTATTATGTTATTTGTGGGCCAATTTTGAAAACGGATAGAAGTGCCCAGATATTGAAGGGGTGCAAAAAGGAAAAAATCCAAATATAAGGACTTGGTCATTCGCATCCATTGCTGTCTACACTCCCAAAGTTGGTATTTTATAAATTCGGGAAAATGTCCTTTACAACTTTTCGTTATATTGTTGGGTATTTATATATAACAAAAGCATAGTATAGGGGGTGATAATACTTAAGATTTTATTATTATTCTAGTAAATGATTTTAAAAGATGACTTCAGAAATATAGATGAATGCGATAATATAAAAGAAATAATTCAAAATAAAAAAATTATAATAAATGCATAAAGGAGAAAAAAAAAGTGACTTAAAAAGTACATAATTGAAAACAAAACATAAATCAACGACAATCATTGTTCTCTTTTATGTTTAGGTTGTCGTTTTGTTCTCTTGTTAATATCCATTAAAAATTCTCAAGTCTTATGGGAGGAATATGGCTTTTTTAGAGATTAATAAATTTATATATTATTAGATAAATACTTAAAATAAATCCAGAAACTTTTGAGATAAATAAGATTATTTAAAAATAAAATATAAAATTTAATTAAAAATAATTTAAAAATTTTATATTACTTTTCTCATATATATATATATATATATATATATATATATATATATATATATATATATATATATATATATATATATATATATAGTTTTCATACTTTTTTTTACTTGATTCAATCTAGTTAACTAAATTTTAGTTCATTAGTGCATAAATGATCTTTAACGTCACGCTATAACGTCTGACCACAAAAAATTCGACGTAAAAAATATCGGTGACATTTTTGTAAATAAAACGTCATTATAGAAGTCGGTTCTACCGGGATCAGACGTCAAATCCTCCTTTAGGCGTTGGGTCCCTCAGATCAAACGTCAAAAAAGTCCGAAAATATCTCATTTTTAGCGTCAATATTAATTTTTTTTATGACATAAATGTCGGCCCCCATATCAGACGTCAGCTCCCTAGATCAGACGTCAAAAGAGACTGAAAATATTTCATTTTAAGCACCAATATTAATTTTTGTTACGACATAGATGCACTCTCCTATATCAGACATTAAATCCTTCTTTAGACGTCAGTGTCTCCCAAATCAGACGTTAAATCCTGTCAGATGCTCCAAATAAAAATTGAAAGGTCACTTTTGCATATATTAAACGTCGAACGTAGAAGGGACCAATGTCTAATACACATTAGACGTCGGATCCCCTTCCCCAAACGTCAATAAACTACGAAAGTATCCCAAAATTAGTGCCAAAATGGATTTTTTTTAGCAATCAGATGTTGGATTCAGAGGGAGGCCAACTTCAAATGCCCTTTTAAACCCCAAAAACTCAGAATGTGAGCCTTATTTTCTTTTGCGTTTTTGTTTGAGTTTATGCTTCTTTCGCGTTCGCCAGTTACGCGTTTTCTCTCTCGTTGCGTTCATCTTCTAACTCTGCTTTCTCTCGTTCGCCATTAACATTCACGTAAGTTTTCTTCCACTTTGCACCATTTAAAATCATTTTGCACCGATTAATATTACGTTTGGAACCATTATCTATCATTTGCACCGATTAAAATTTGTTTTCATTGGCTTTTGATGCAGTTCTTAAACGCATTCTAGAACAACTGCGGCGATGTTTTTCGAACCGTTATTATACGCGTTTTTCTCCTCACCCTCACAGCAACACCTATCTACTCTCTCACCTTCACGACAACGATTTTTTTTTTTTAAATCCATAAATTGACGTCTATTGTTCACACAACAGACATCAATTAATGTTTGTTAAAAATGTAACATACGTGAATTGACATCGGTTCAAAGACAACATAAGTTGATTTTAACGTCTCTCACATGTCGGACATTAAATAAACGTCAAAAGCTTAAAATAACATACTTTAAAAACTATTTTTTTGTTAGTGGTTAGACTTTTTTTTACTTGATCTTCCTTTTTTTCTCGACAACCTCTACGCTTATTTTTATTTTAATTAACATCTACGCAGGTTTTTTTTTTCCTGCGACAAATATTTTTTAATTAATGTCATTGGTGTTATTTTATTCTTCAATTTTTGGTAGACAATATTTTTTCTTATACTAATAAGGTAGTTTTAAGCCGATTCTCTTTCAGGAAATGTTAGTTAAACAATCTTTCTCACCAGTATTATTTGAAAATTGACTAAATAACAACAATTTATTTCAATATATTTTAATTTTCTTAAAATTATAACTTTTCTATTGTTTCGATTTATGGAGTTGAAATTATCTATTTAACTGTGTTATGTATTTTTTCGTCCAAATCTCAACCTGGCTGTTCGTCGTTAATAGCCATACGAAACACAAACTTAGTTTTTGTGACACTTTCCTAGTATCGACTAAAACATAAGAGAACGCACAGAAAACACTAAATCCATTGATTTGTGTTTTTTTATGAATTATTTATTTATTTGGTTATAATGTTGCAGTTGAATTATTAGGATGTGCATTTGATTGAAGAGGCTGACGAAGAGAGAGGTGAATTATAAGAAAGATGGAAAACGAGTGTTTTATGTGTTATCTTTCTCCCATGATATGATTTAAGACTTTTCCAAAGTCCCACGTGAAACCTCCTTAAAACATGTTGTCGGGACAAACCTGTTTGCCAGATTTACAGTCAAATAATTCTGAGTTTGGAGAAACATCGTTCAACACATGCCATGAATAAACTATTTCTTCTTCTTTTGTCTTGGATCCACTGTTACTTTGCTAATTAATAATACCAGTAAGTCGCTAAATCCAAACACTACCTTGTAAACGTGGAACAAACATGTAAGTGAATCAAATTTTTTAAATTAAATCATTTTCTTAAAGTAAAGGTAGATATATTGTATTAAAAAAAACACTTCTAAGTAAACTTTAAATATACTGTATGACAGTCCGATCAGGAAACTGAACGATTAATTATCTAACAACGAAATGGTCAGTAATTGATTAGTTAAACTAAAACAGATTAGCTATCTAGGATAATTAGATTAATCCTAAGTCATGTTATTGATATATGGACCATAATTGAGTCAATCCTATTCAGAAGTTTATCATGACAATTTATAAATATAAATTTGATATTTAAATAATTGATTATTTTTCATTACATATTTATTATCAAATTATTTAAACAAACACTAACTTAAATGGTCTTTTACATGTAACATCCGATCCGACCGAATAGTAAAAAAAAATTAAGAACCATGTTATATCTTAAAAACTTGAAGTCAGTTAAGAAAACTTAACCTTAATTCACGTGATATCACATAGAAAAATACTAATGCATACTTTAAAAGTTGGTCCAACAAGTTTAGGTATACTTTTGTTTTTTAATGATTAGAGTGAACATTTATTAAATAAAATATTATAGCTGATAAGTAAGTTATAACTGTTTTTATTTATGAATGTAGTAGTTAAAACGTTACAATTTAATTTGATTGGACTCGCTAATCTCCGTTTTTGAAATATTAATGTCACTTACAATGATATATTTTTTAATAATTATTTTACTAAAAATTACACTCTTTAAATGTGACTCACCTAAACTGAACAATCTGTAATTCATAATAATACTTCAACTACTTGATTTTATTATCTTAAGATATTTGAAATAACAATATAAACTCTGAAGTATCTATCCATTAAAAGAACACGCATTAAAAAATATATTTTTTTTGTAATTCTTATTGTAATGTAATCAAGATTAATTTTTAAACAAGAAATTAAAAAAAAATCATGATAAGACAGAGAATATTAGTCTATAAATATATAGTTTGTTATTTTACTTAATAATATAAAGATTTTTTTTATGAAAATGTAACGTAAAATCGATTTTTTAAGTTCTTTGTAAACGTTTATTCAATAATTTGAAAAAACATTTATTATTATAAACATTGTATTCAAATAATGTAAGTTGGGGGATTGAAATCGTGGACTTTGTTGACCGAGTCACCAACATGCTCACGTTCTCAAGTTTTTTAATAAATTTGTGAAAATGAAGTTGATAGAAACAAATAACCAGCACCATTTATGAATAAAAAATGTATCAATATTCAATCAGTTTTTAATTATCGTTCTTCCTTATTTTTTTTTTTCAGATGATGTGGTTATCGGTCTCTTCCTACACAATTTCCTCCAAACGTTCGATCATTCTGTCCTTCTCCAAAAGTCGCTCTTCCAAATTTCTCTAGGTCGATGTAGAGACTCTTTCTATCCAGACCAACCGGGTATCTGTCAAAGGTACTCCGACGCTCAAGTCAACAAGTAGTTAAAGGGTAAAGATAAAAAGTGAAAGTAAATACTAGGAATAAATGAGCATTCTATATAACCAACTACCTTTCACCTTCGACGACCTATATTTATAGTTTTTGTCATGGGCCTGTGATTAGGTAGATCTTAATTACGGTCCAATCATTGGTCCATCATTGTTAATCGTGTTTTACCTTAATTTAATTTTAATGTTTCCTTCATCTTAACCGTGACCCACGTGGCGATCCGTCCGTTCCGAGCGGTCAGTCTCATGGAAGCTCTTGCGATCCTGAAAACCTTAGTTGCAATGCAAATATTCGTAAAGACCTTACTGTGAAGGCCGCTGTCCTTGAAATGGAGCTTTCTGAAACCGTCGGTACTAGTGGAACCGTCTGTCTTGTCTGGTCCCTACATGTCGAGATCACGTTCGGACGTCTATATTTGGTCCGTCCGGTTCATATGATACATTTTTCATATTTTTACTATCCAACAACTTTTGTTTGAGACTTACTTTTCATTTTAACCCATAAAAGTTCAGTCTCACTCGTGTATTAATTTAGCATTAATTTATGATAGAACGAAAAAGACCAACCTTTGAGATTAATAAATAAAACTTGGAGACGGTATTGCATAATATTTTTTAGTAAAGTGTCTGTCCTTTACATAGTCAATAATTGAACCTCAAATAAAGTATTTAAAAACCATGTTTTTAGGTAAATACATCACAATTAAGACACATAAAATTATTGTTTTATACACAGTAATTAATACACAGTAATTAATATAAATTTATTTTTCGTCTTCTTTTATTTTCTGTAGCAGAAAAGAAAAAGGTCTAAGTAATGATAAACAACATTGAACTTAGTCAATTGAAGAGTTGTTACGTACTTTAGCTATTTACGAAATTCAACGCTCTCTTTGAACCGATACCTAGACAACTACACCATCTTCATCCTTAATATTAACTACATTTTTCTTATTTAAATTAATTTAAATTTTGTTTGAATATTTAGATATTCCCATTTAAATTTAAATTTTAAAATAAAAAATCCAAGGAGTCAACCGTTCAAAATTTTTTCTTTAATTTAAACAAAATTAAATCATTGGATCAATCTTTGTCTTCGAAAACCTCTTAAAGTGTGGAGTGAAAAATTTTATTATTACACTTTTGGGTTAAGGAGTATGGGTTACTTATATAATATAATATTAATATAATATAATATAAGATAATGATTATATGTTTTTATGATTGTATAATCCTATCCATCCACTTCCGAGCAACGGAATAATCGGCACCGTCCAAGCCACGTGTCAGCATTATTTGTCACAACCTTGTTTTATTTTTGCCTTTTTTTTAATGCTATTACACGTTGTCGTTCTGATCCACTCTCTTATTTTGCCTCAACCAATATATTCCTTATTTTTCGTGGCGGAGAAACAAAGCCTGTCTTCTTGTCTCATCCATTGGTCCAAAGCCATCACCACCTGCCGGTGACGCACCCGCTCGTGACGGTAGCGCTGCTCTCTTCGTTTTCTCACAAACAGCACCAACGCCGGTTTCATTTCATCTTTATTCCAGGTTTCTGTTGCATTCCTCGATTCGGTTATCGGTTTTCGCGAGTGATTCTCACGGAATCAAAGGAGAAAGGGAGAGAGCGCTGGATCGAGACTCTCGATTCACTTTTTCTGATTTCACGGTTTCATTTTACTGTATTTGAATTACGCGTTTTCAGTTCTGATTCACTCGCTTTTCGACAAGGATACTACCGCAGAGGTGGATACGCTATTGACTTCGCTTTGATTCGAATCGAATCGGATTTCATTGCAATTATGACTCAGGTTCCATTTCTATTTTTTTTTTCTCGCTTGATAGTGTTTGTTTCTGAATCTGGACATGTGGTGCTGTGGTTTTTGATTTTCTGAAATGGTTATGATGACGATGATGGCAGGCAGTGGAGGTTCTGAATAGGTATGGGACGGATATGGTGGGGGAGCCCAGAGGTTCTGATTCGGAGTGTTTGGCGGGCTTCGAGTGTTTTCTGAACATTGTGAGGGCACTGGGAATGGGATCGTGCATCTCGGAGGTTGGGGCTGGTGGTAGCTCCCCTCCTCTTCTTTCTGATTCCAATACGGATGGGAAGAGGAGGAGGTTGAGGGGTTCCTCGTCCTTTGATTTCAGAGTGCCTGGGAGGATGTTCTCGAATGGGTCAAGCGAGGTTGCATCCATGTTTTGTAAGCAAGGAAGAAAAGGGATCAACCAAGATGCTATGCTTGTTTGGGAGGTTAGCCCCTTCTCTCAGCATCTGTTAATGTTGTTTTGGGATATTACTCCTTTAACATTGGATTTGTATAATCGTATGCTTTCGGTTTGCGGCAATAGAAATGAAGGCTCTTTTATTTTTCTCCATTTTGGAAGTTAAAAAGTTATATTTTCGAAAGGGAGCGAAACTTGAGGTGTTCTGCTTTATTTACAAGTTTCTTTTTTCTTGTTTGTTTTAAAAAAAATCAATGAAGGGGTTAGTGATGCCTTCAATTTTTATTTTTATTTTTTATTTAGCATATCTTTCAGCTCGATCAATTTTGCATGATTTAGTGTTTTAAAACAAATAATTTCTTCTTCTATGTATTTGGATTAAATATGAGCTGATATTTGGAGCCATGCCGACCTTTGTCTGACATGTACCTATGTTGATTTCTTTTCCAAACACTCATCAATCTTCTTAGGTAGTTAGTAGTGTCATGTCATGTCGTCAATTCCTCCATCTGTTTCTCTCTAATAGATAATCGTGTTCTCCACCTCGTCCCACTTCAACACATTTTGAATGGGATACATCGATCTTACTGAAACTAGTTTTTATTATGTTGTCAGAATATCCTACATCAGCTAAAAACATGGCCGAAATACTCATAAAACTAGAAATGTCCCCTCTCCTGGAGTTAACTTTTGTGTTTGAGTTAGACCTAACGCATCTTTTGTAGTTTCTTTTGAGTTTTTAGATACAAATGGTATATATGTTGATAGTGTGCATAACGCATCTTTTATAGTTTCTTGAGTTTTCAGATATTCACAGTTTTGTTGTTACAGTCTGCTATAAGACTAATTGTATATATGTTGATAGTGTGCACAAAACTTTGTCTATTTTCCTTGTGCAGAACTTTTGCTCCAAGGAAGACACCATTTTTTGTGGTGTTTTTGATGGTCACGGACCTTATGGCCACAAAGTTGCGAAGAAAGTTAGGGATTCTTTTCCTCTAAAGCTTAATGCCCAATGGGATTTGCATCATAAGAATAAAGATGGAGTCAGTGATCATAGCAGTGCCAACGGAAGTTATAAATCTGAAGGAAATGGATTTAGACTGGTGGATGAGAAAACTTACCCCACTTATCATGAACTTGATGAAACAGATATTACTTTGACATTGAAAGAGTCTTATCTGAAAGCTTGTAAGCTCATGGACAAAGAACTGAAAATGCATGCTGATATTGACTGCTTTTGTAGTGGGACTACAGCAGTTACCTTGGTCAAACAAGTAAGAATTATACATTACAATGTACTGTTTTCTTGATTATTTCCTTGTTTGTTTTTTACACTTGATTTACTTCTTATGATCTTTCAGGGGCTGGACCTTGTTATTGGAAATATTGGGGACTCGAGAGCTATACTGGGTACCAGAGATCACGATGATTCTCTTATTGCTGTTCAGTTGACTGTTGACCTTAAGCCAAACCTTCCAAGTACATCTCTTTCTCTCTCCTCCGTCCCTCGCTGTGTGTGTTTTTGTTAAATTCTTTCCAAGGTTTTTCGTTTTTTAAAACTATTTAATAAAACAATTTTCAAAATCTATTTTTAGAAAGCAGAAGTGGGGAGAAGACGTGAGAAGAAATGTTCTGCCTTCTTAACTTTAGAAGTCCGAAAAGACATAATAGTTTTCAAGGCAGTTAAAAAAAATTACTCTTATCGAACGAAGTATTTTAACGTAAAAAAAAAACAAAAATTAGTTTTCAGAAAAGAAAACAATCAGACCCTTTGTTTTAGCATCAGTCGTGTTAAAAGGAAACTAACAAATAGATTATTGTTATTTATTATTATTTTCATTATGCATTGGCATTTGTTTTGACTTCTGCTACATCAGTCAATGAGGTATATCTCTGTATGGATGATACGAGCTTGTTTTTACGTAGGGGAAGAAGAGAGAATTAGGCTTCGTAGAGGAAGGGTTTTTTCCCTTCACAATGAACCTGAGGTGGCTCGAGTTTGGCTGCCTAACTCTGATTTCCCTGGTCTTGCTATGGCTCGTGCATTTGGAGACTTTTGCCTGAAAGACTTTGGATTGATTTCTGTTCCAGATATCTCATATCACCACCTTACCGAGAAGGATGAGTTTGTTGTGCTAGCGACAGATGGGGTAAGGCCTTAAGAGACTTTTTTGTTTTTGTTATTCTGTCTTCTATGATCTACATGTGTTGGAACAGATTCATTTCAAAATCGTATCTGTACTTAGTCATTTCTAGAATGAAAATATGAATAGGACTCTAGCAATTGAACTGCAATTTGCAACGTTTAGTTAGCTGAAAAACCAAATTTGTTAGTTCACCGCCTTTAAATTGAAATCGTACTGTTTAAGTTAACCACTTATCACGTAAAACTTATTACTCCTCCGTCCCTATTTATAAGATCCTTTAAACTAATTCACATCCTTTAAAAAATTTAGTTGAAAATAACAAATTAGTTAGTATTTTTCTATTGCTCTTCCAAAATTAGTTTTATTTATCATATCCATAGCTAATGTAGTCTACTAGAACTTTGATATTCATTAATACTTGTATTTTCAAATGATTATGATAATGAAACTTTATCCCATTCCTTTCAGATATTTATTACTTTTTTAGTAAAAGCAGATCAATTAACGGTATTTTAGGAAAAAGAAATTTAATGCATCATTCACCCTTGTAAAATGGGAAACAAATTTTCTGAACAGGGTCATTAGGGCCGGAGGGAGGTAGTAATTATTACTAATGTAAATAGTTAACCCCAAACTTTCTAAATATCAAAAGCTTGATCAATAATGCATGTTTTTTATTCAGTTGTATCTCAAACCCATGTTTATACAGATATGGATGGTATTTCTATCCTCTTTCGAACTGGAATTTTTAAATAGTTGAGGTTTTTTAAGAAGCTTGTTGTTTACATCAATATCGATAACCTTTTCCCCTGCTTTTAAGTTGTAGCTTATTTTTCTCTCTATCGTGCTTGTTATGTTGTAACTTGAAATATTATATTTTCCAAATTGTGCAATTAAATATGTTTCAGATATTTTCTAGCAGTTGATATATCCTGGTATCTTTTCTGCACCTAACTGGGTTATATGAGATATAATTTTCTGTTGTAATATACTTGATTAAATGGATGAAATTACTGTAGCATTTTGTAAAACCAAAAGAAATTCATATTAGAAGTAAAAAATTGCAAAATTGTTTAGAATATGCTGAACCCTTCGGAATGTTGATTAAAATAATCTTGACTAATGATATTATAAATATGAGCTTCCCCTGAAACCTCCTAGAACTTTCTTCCTTAACCATATATAGCATATATTGCATCCTGCCATTGAGCTTCTGATTTTGGAGGGAGTAAGAGTTTCCAGTTGGAGTTGTCTCATAGCTGGAAATATTTTAACTGTTAACCTGTTTGATTCCTTTGTGCAGATTTGGGATGTTTTATCAAACGAAGAAGTCGTGGACATTGTAGCATCTGCTCCACGGTCTACTGCTGCTAGAGCACTGGTTGAGTCAGCTGTTCAGGCATGGAGGACAAAATATCCTTTTTGCAAGGTTGATGATTGTGCCGCGGTTTGCCTCTTCTTTGATCCAGATACAGATTTCAAGTCAAATGATACCAAAGGCAAGTTGGTATCGGAGGCATCTGTTGACCAATCCGAGGATTTATCTTGATGAAAAGGGAACTGGAACGGAAGCTGAAAAACAGCTCCAATAGCACAAGTTTTGTACCGTGTCTCTCCCAAGCCTTGCTGGTTTTATTGAGAAGGTTTGGAAAGTTGTGCTGCAAAAGTCAAAAGAGAAAGGATCATTATTTTGATGATTTTTCGGTAGTTTTCTGCCAGTATTCTTTTCATTATTTATTTTTCATTTCCTTCGACAGCATTTGAGGGGCGAAAGAGGGGGGACTTATATATAAATATATTTCATATCTGGAGGAAAAGGGGTACCGGGCTATTTTTTTGCTGGAGGTCATTTTTCCTTCTCTGTATATTTGGTAGATTTGGAGTTTTTGTAAATCCAAGTCATTAGATTCATATTATATAGTCTGTTTAATCTTCCGTTTTTCATTTTGCCTCATTCTTAGGATGTTTCATATTTCCAATTTAGTCAGTGAAAACATGAGAACTGAATAGAATTGGACTATTTCTTATGGACCTTTTTGAGTCAGGTTTTTGTACCTCCATGTTGGGTTGCTGTCAGAGATTAATGATATTTTTCCAGTGTGATTCTATTGTGTGGAAAAAATATGTTCTGAAGAAAATTTGTCTTTGATGTATACAAAAGGAAAACTGTTTTTACCTTATGATTTTGATTTATCTTTTTACACGATTTTAACAAGATGGAAGGAATGTTTTTTTTATACAAGGCTTGTTCTATTTTTTTCGGTAAAGCCATACACTGACTTCGGGGATTGTATCTATAGTTTAAGATCTTTTGATTAGGATATGTCCAAAAGCATAAAATTTATGACATGACTTTTCAATATTACATGACACTATTCTTAGTTGCATCGGTGTGCCCAATCTCATGCTTAAACGTATGAGTTTATTCTTATTCTTATTTCTCTACCACCATAAATAAATCGTACATAGGCTATTTTTATACTTCTCCATATATTCTATATTTAAACTCTAAGCTATTCTTTCCATGTTTAAATATTCTATCCTTAACTTCCAATTTCAGCTCTAAATATTCTATCTTTTAACACTTTTATTCCTTTTCCCCTCCATTTCCTTTTCTCTTTAGATCGTTATATTAACATATAATTTTTACATTTCACAATGGAAATTTTCTATGTTTTAGCAAAATCAAAATGTAATAATAATATGCATTTTAGAATCAGTTATAAATATTTCTTAAAAAGACATAAAAATTAGCAAATTCCAAACTCCAATTAAGATTTATCATTAGGATAATATTATCAATGAAAAAAATAATGTGGAATATATTTTTTGTAGTGATATATATCATTATTAAAACACTTAATTTCTAAAAATAGTTTATATTTTTATTGAAATCTAAATAATTACCATAGAATAGTTTTATTTTAAAAGTAAATTTTCTTCTAATTGTTTTACTCACAAATTGTCGAGGAAAATATGTCGTTACAAAACGAATATATTATTTAAAATAAATTAATTACCTAATAAGTGATTATGTAGTTGTTACATGTATTTGGTATTTCTTTTCTACTTCTGAGAATTAACTATTAGGTAATTCTTTTGCAAATGTTACAGTAGATAACTTGTAGGTGTCTCTCCCAACTAAGAAAACTATAATGAATATCTAGTAACATATTTTTTTCTAATATAATTAAAAATATTTAAATTTATAATATACTTAAAAAATTTAATTAAACCTATTAAATAAGATAGCTTCAACTTTAGTACTAATATTATGTAAATTAAATAGATATGAATTTAATCACATTTAAATCCAAAAATAAACTAAATTCATTTTTTTAAAATCATTTTGATGCAATATTAATAAAGGCTAATATACTTCCCTAAAGTTATTTGCAACATGTAGAAAAGGAATTGCCTAATTAATAAGTTATGTTTCTTTAACATCATAACATGTAAGTATATCTCCTCCACAAGTAAGAATCACTTCCTTCTCTATTTATACATGTTTGTTCTTCAGTTCTGCATTAATTTTGTTCACATTTTCCATTTCAATCCTTAAGAACACGAGAACTGGAAATGAGATTTGTTTGTCGTATGATTTGGAATGAGGTTTATGTTGCATCGACTTTTGTTATGTTATACTGTGAAACTTTTAGATCTATGGAAACTTTAAAGTATGGTTATTATGTTGTATATTTTGTAGGCACATCCATAACATTTGAATCTTTGGAAGGATATGGAGTTTGAAGCTTGCTAGAAGAAGTTTATGCGAAGAAGTGAAGAAGGTGAAACTCAACCATTGTAACTAAGAGGTAAGTTCACTGTTATTTCATATCGAACATGCTATTATGAGTTATTTTTTCATAAAGTTTATTTTGATAGGTAATGATTAATTGTTAGTACTTTTTTAATTGGAAGAGTTAGAACTCATAATCTCTCCTATCTTTTTTTTTTTAAAAGTCTTTAAATTAATCTTATAGTACACAAACTTTTTTATGTTTCATTTCATCTTTATCACTGAATCATCTTATAACTTTTAAGCTTATTTTATTGGAACACAAGCTTTTATGTATAATTAGGGTTTGTTAGATATAATTTCTTTATTAAAATGTATACCCTGTATTTATCACCTTTAGGTCTACTATCTTTATTTCTCCTTTGTTGAAGGTTTATCTTTAGTTTCAGTTATGTTTTATTAATTAATAATGTAATTTTAGAAAGAAATATACTTTTATGTCATGTATTTCCAATCTTTAAAATCTGGGTGGATATGATTTGGATATTTAAATTAAAAATAAAAAATAAAACTTCAGTCTCTCAAATTTGAAAAATTAATGTTTTAGTCATTTATTTTTTTTAAAATGTTAGTCCTTCAAGTTTAATATTTATAGACTTATATATATATATATATATATATATATATATATATATATATATATATATATATATATATATATAAAGGAATGAAATAAATATTAAAAAACTAAAATAATGTTTTTGAGAATGATGAAAACATCAACTGTAAAAGTTGTGGAAACAAAATTGTTGTGTAAACAATGTTTACTTGTGAAGGAACAATTTTTAGATTATGGACCAAATCACTCAAAAGATTACATTACAAATTTGGGATATGAATTGTATAGTGAAACTAAAAGTAAATATTAGTTAGTGATTCTAGAAGTTAGGAAAAACATTAGAAAATGCATTTTTAACCAATGATTTGTCTGCGAAAATTATAATTTCGGGTAAATGGCTTAACAAGGATTTTAACCTTCAATTATATAAAAATAAACATCAGTTAATTTTTTTTTGGTGGTATTATATATATGATATTCACAAGATCTGTGTGTAGAAAACAATGTTAAACATTTTGTTAAAATTTTGTTTGGTAGTAATTAAGAAGAGTAAAATAATAGAGCAAAAATTATATAACTTTTGAACTATAGAATATGATAATTGTATAAATCATAAACTCAGTTTTTGAAGGTACAATACTTATTAAGAATAAAAATGTTTTTCATAAAAGTAAAAAATGGATATTACTTATTACTCTCTGTTGTAAATTGATGAATGCTCGTATTTATTAGATACAGAGATAACAAAAATGGCAGACAGTGTTGTTGGCTTCCTGGTGCAGAGGTTGTCACAACTACTTGAAAGCGAAATAAAGCTCCTTTCTGGTGTGGAAGAGAAAATAAAGTCCTTGCGTAATGAATTGAAGTTCATGGATATCTTCATCAAGAGCTCAGAGGGGAAGTACAAAGATGCAGTGGTGAAAGAAGTGGTGACGCAAATAAGAGATGTCGCCCACAAAGCAGAAGATGTGGTGGACACTTACATTCTCAACATCGCCAAACACAAACGTAGAAACAAATTGTGTCGATTATTCCACCTCAAAGAAAAACTCGTTGTGCCCCATGAAGTTGATGCTGAGATAGAGAAGATCAGGAGTCGTATCGATGAGATTTATAAAAACCAGGAGAGGTATGGCATCAAAGAAGGTGAATTCCAAAGCGAAGAAGCAGTTGCAATAGAATGGCGACGCAAAAGGAGGATGGATGTGGAGGAAGAAGATGTTGTGGGCTTAGTGAATGAGAGCGACACTGTCATTCAACAACTCCAGAAAGACGACGTGCGTCTTAATGTTGCTTCTATAGTCGGAATGGGAGGATTGGGTAAAACCACTCTTGCCCGTAAGATTTATAACAAGGACGTTGTGAAGAACATATTTCCTTGTCGTGCATGGGGTAATGTGTCTAACGATTACAGGCCCAAGGAGGTTTTTCAAAGTCTCCTGAGTTGCTTAAATCTTTCTGGATTTGAAAATTTAAGCGAGGAGAATCTGAAGAAAGAGGTAGCCAAAGGGTTGAAGGGGAAGAAATATTTGATAGTGCTTGATGACATATGGGAAACACGGGTATGGGATGACATAAAAGGAGCCTTTCCAGATGACAATACAGGTAGCAGAGTATTGATCACAAGTCGTGAAATGCATGTTGCACGCCATGCAGGAACCACTTCTCCGTACGAACTTCCTTTCCTCACCGAAGATAAAAGTTGGGAACTATTTTTTAAGAAGGTGTTTCGAGGTGAAAAATGCCCCTCCGAGTTAGAGCCTTTGGGTAGATCCATTGTCAAAGAAACTTGTGGGGGTTTACCACTTGCCATTGTGATCTTAGGTGGACTCTTTGCAAAGAAGGAGAAATCACAAAGAGAGTGGTCGAGAATGAAGAAAATGAGTTGGAATTCTACTGCAGACAAGAATGAAGTGATGGATATATTAAGGCTCAGTTACGACAACTTGCCTCCAACATTAAAGCCCTGTTTTCTTTATTTTGGAATCTATCCTGAAGACCACAAGATTAGTGCAAGAGAAGTGATCCAATTGTGGGGAGCAGAAGGGTTCGTACAACCACAAGAAAACGCAGAACCCGAAGAAGTAGGTGACTTTTACTTGGACGAGCTGGTGGATCGAAGCTTAGTGCAAGTGACTGAGAGGAGAACTGATGGAGGTGTTAAGATATGTCAGGTTCATGATGTTCTTCGTGATTTCTGCATATCAGAGAGCAAATTTTGCAAGTTTATGGATGTTTACAGAGAGTCCAATATTGACACCTTGAGTGATACCAATCCCCGTAGATTGTCCTTGCTATGCCAACCGCAATCTAGTATTTCTGTTATGACTTTTGACAAATCAATGTCAAGCACTCGTTCTGTGTTCGTTTTTACTGAGGCAAGTAAGTCTGTGGATGATTTGGTGAAAAGGTTCATGTTAGCTAGGGTTATTCATGGTTTTCAACCATCATTATTTCCCGACAATTTGAAGAGGATGATCCATTTAAGATACTTGAAAATATTATTTGTTGACAGTCTTCCAGCTTGTGTTGGCAACCTATGGAATTTAGAAACACTAGATGTAAGTTACAAAAAGAGAGTTTCCAGTAAAATTTGGAAGCTGAAACGATTGAGACGTCTTTGCTTGAGAGGGAGAGGGAAGTTACCAGTCTTGCCTAAAGGAACTAGAATGGAGAATCTACAAAGCCTTTGGTTGTACGGTTGGAGTTCAGAAATTAAGTCCCTGGTCGACAATGGCATATTTCCTAGGTTGGTAAAATTAGCTTTGTCACCTATGACTTTATTAAGAATTGATGAGGATGAGGAAGTAGATTTTCTATCAGGTGTACAATGCCTAAATCATCTTGGTAGTCTAAAAATAGATGAAATTGGAAATCTTCCATCAGACAATAATGTGTTTCCATCAAAGATTACCAAGATAACCTTTAAACAAATATTAAGTTGGTCTTTCATGAAGACCCTAGGTCAACTTCCTAACCTTCAAATTTTGAAACTAGAATATGAAAGTGGTATACTGCGGAATCTTGATATTGGCAAGGGAGAGTTCTGTCAACTTCAAGTGTTTCATATAAAGTTCTTAAGTATAAAGTCATGGAGATTAGAGGAAAGTGCAATGCCCCGTCTTCGACATCTGCGTATTATAAATTGTTATTATTTGTTTCAACTTCCCCAGCAACTTTGGTCATTGAGAACCTTGCAACTTGTGCATATTGTGAGACCCTCCCAAGAATTGACTAGCAACCTCCAAATTGTGGAGTTCAAGAACAATTGTAAACTCGTATTGGAAGATATGTGGTAACCTTTTAAAATGGTAAATATGTCAAATGATTCTTAATGTATAAAATAATATGAAATGATTTGCTTTTATTAGTTAAAAATATATATTTATAAAATTATTCAATCATTTTTTGAAATTATTATCAATTCTATAAATATTATCAAATCCCGCAAAATCAATTTTTTAAAACCCGATTTCATCTTATAAAATTGGTTTAAAAAATAAAAGCAGTCTACCACATTTTATATATATATATATATATATATATATATATATATATATATATTTATATTTATATATATATTATTTATATTTTTAGATTGTATAAAATGTTTAATCATGTTTTTGAAATAAAGAATAAGATCATTTTAATTTAATCACTTTTTTAGATTGTCATTTATGTTGATAAAAAAATGTTTATTTACATACGGCTTAATTAGTTTACATGCATGATCTATAATAACAGGTTAATTGACATCACAATTCTGGTAGTTATAATAAGTATGTGTGCTTTTTATGAAAAATACCAATAAATTTAGCATATTGTATCACGACAAAATTTTACTTATCAGTTCAAATTTATTATAACATAGCTTCGTCATAATATGAGTTTTATAATATAGATATTTCTATCTGTCATAACTAACCTATTATGACATAGATTTTCATATTCGTCATAAAAACTTAAAACAATTTTTATTGCATTTTACATCCAATTAATATCTCATTGTAAAAGCACGTATTACACCAACAATATTCCGAATTTCATTTTTAACAATTTTATTATTAGGAGACTTGTGGATTTTACATGATAAAAAAATTTGCTTCCTTAACTTCCTCATAAATTTTTTTCATTATTTTTGTGAGTGGTAATGTTTCCTATTCTTCAAATTTGAAATTAGAAGGATACATGTCTAACTTATTTTTCTTTCTTGATCATTTGATTTCACGATAATGTAAAACTTCATTCTTATGTTAAAGGGAGATATATTTTCAAGCTCTGTTTGATTAATTAATTGGTTTGTTGAGGACTGTATGATAGGGGGACCGAATGGATTGGGGTGATCGGGCACACCGGTGATGTGATCGGGCACACCGATGGTGTGATCGGGCATACTGGTGGTATGGTCGGCACATGCGTGTTGTGATTGGAATTCAAGGGAAGTTGAGAAAAGATAAGCAGAGACAAGTGCAAAAGTTTTGGCGAGATATGAGGGCACGTTACCGGTAGTTACGCTACTGGGCGAATCTTACGGGATTATGGGCCACTACGCACAAATGGTTATAGTCCAAATCCAGACTCAACGTCTATAAATATGGGGGTAAGCAGTCAGGTAAAGGGATCAAATTTTTACTCATTATTACCTTATTATCATTGTGATCCTGCTGACTTGATCATCGGAGTGCTAACTTGTAGGTCGCAGCTGCTCGGGTATAAGAGTGAGAATCTTCACAAACACCATATTCAGGTGAGTTAATTTGTACCATCGGCACGTCAGGAAGTGCAATAGTGTCTTGGGTCCATCATCCAAAACAAGGACCAAAGAGGTAAAATTGTTTGAAGAATGAGAAAATAAGATTATGAACTCAAAGGAGGGTCTCTCTGTGTGTAGAGGAAAAGTTAGAAGGCAAGAAAAAATAAATGAAGTTTCAAAAATAATACATATAATTACGAAAAGGCAAAAAGAAACACCCAACTTTTTTTTCACTAATGATAAAACATTTCCATTAAATTTTTTTAATATGATGAATTAATTCATAAATATTGCTATAATTAACGATATAATCTTTATATTCATATTTACTTTATATATGAATGATAAATTATACAATTAATGATTTTATCAACTTTTAATATTTTTTATAATAATAAAATACTATCATCAAAATAAAAAACAAATAAAAATATTAATAATAAATAATATAATTAATTTTCATTTTATTTTTATTCTCTCTCTCATTATTGGAATAATTTAATTTTTTCTCTCCTTCATTCTTTCCCAATCATTTTTTGTCCTAAGTTTGAATGATTTAATTAGGTCCTATTTTTATTTAATTTAATTAAGTTTTCTTATTTGTAAAATTAATCCAATTACGTTATTTTTATTATATTTGGCATTAGCACGTACCTATACATGTCAATATGTATTTTCAATTTATTTATTTTTATTTTACTTTTTAATATTTCACACGTGTTTAGTTATTATTTATGTTATAATAATGAAGTTTCACTTAATGTGCACGTGTCAATGTGAATGTTTTATATTTAATTTAGTTATAATTTTTCTTTTAAAATGAAGTAATGTTATTTCTTTTTAGAATAAGACCAAATTAGTAATTAAAGATCATTTCTTTATATTTACATTAAATATATATATCAAACGTTAGTTTGTAGTATTTTCATTTTTTTTAAATTATTTTTTATCAAGTGACAATGTGAATGTCATGTAAATATCACCATTAGAAGAAAGCAATGTATTAACAGCCAAAATTTGGAATAAAAAAGAAAGCATTGTATTATCTACCAAAAATTGGAATAAAAAAAAGCTATTGAAGTGGGTGATGTTTAATTTAAAACGATTTAAATTAAATAAAAAATAGAGTGGATCCAAAGTTAATTTTTTTAGTCCTTTTCTATTTTAAATGTTCTTTTATATATATATTTTACTTTCACATGTGCATGAAACTTATTTTTCTTTTTTATCTATTTATTTTATTTTCTAATTTATTTTTTATTTTTATTTATATTGTTGTATTTTAAAGAATTATAGATTTAAATACATGTGTGTGAAACTAAAAGTAGCCATATTATAGGAGAAACAATTATTACCTTCAAGTAAGATTCTTATATGATATTCACTAGAACACTGTAGAAAACAGTTTTAAACAAGAAAAAAAAAATTTAACAATTCTTTTTTGAGATGTGGTAAGAGAGCTTTAGAATTTTGTTTTGATACCAATTAAGAAGAGTAAAACAAGAGAGAAATTATACCTTTTGGACTAGAGAACATGATTATTCAAGTAGCTTTTCAGTTGAAAATAACTTACAAAGTGCTTCAATTATTCTGCAATAAAAGGAAGTGACTTAGAAAATAACAATTTAAGTAGATTTTCCTTTTTCATTTTGGTTCTACTCCTTATTTTGGTTGCTAATTATAACTATGGTTAAGATGTTTAATTGATTGTCATAATAAAATAGGTAATTGTTTGTGTATAAAATCCTATTTTGAAAAGTCACATAAAATTAATAGATAAACTAATTCAAATGATTATAAATATTATTTCAAATTTAAAAACAGTGAAGCTTCAATATTTTAAAAGAGACTTTGATGATGAAAATAATGAAAGAAAAAGATAGCTCAAATAAATATTCTAAGAGATTGCATAAATTGTTTAATCAAATGAAATCTCATGAAAACAGAACCGTTAAAGGACTGATAGAGTAAGTGAAACCCTGAATATTATTATTACATGAGGTTGAAAATTAAATTAAAAGGGCATTTCAATTGAAGGTTCTATAGACTTGTATTATTTTAATATAATAGAAATCCAATAGCTAACACAGAATGGTCAACAATAACTAAAATATTTGCATTAAAAGTTGCGTTACATGCGTAGGTTGTCGCATGAAAATTATACATTTGGCATTGAGAGCGAAGCTAAGTCTAATAACATATACAATTGGTGGTTGCAATTTACAAATTCACCATGGGGATTGGGATGAAAAATTTGACCCACAGCGAAGGTTCCCAATGGTCAGTGTCCTAATCTCCCTTGAAGATTACATTCAAAAATCATGCAAGTTCCTGAAAACTCAATTTCTCACTTAGCATTTTTTGTCCTTTCTATTTCCAAATCCTGTTGCCATAATTTTGACTTTAGTATATGTATTTGCTGTTCTGTTTCAATAAACCAGAGTATGTAGCAGAGCAAGTAGAAACAAGATCATCAATCCGTTGATGTTTAAAACGCATGCAAAAGAAATGTAGTGGAAACCAACTAAATGGACCGTTCCTGTGCGCTCATCCTTCACTTTAATGCTTGAAGAACCTGAGATACACCATCAAAAATATTTTTAAATGACCAATTATCAAAACCAAGTAATAATATAAGTCATTTCAAATTCATTTCTTCAAATTTTCTTCGCCCTTCTTAAAAGTAAACTTGTTTTATAACCCACTAATCATCTTATGTATAACTCATCCATTATGCATAACTAACCAATCTGAAATTAAACTAATATTAAGAAAAAAGAGAGTATCATCTAGAAATGTCTATGTAATTTACTTTTACTTTCATTATAGATGTTTCCACAAAAATCTACAAATATTTTATATTTTCATTTTCATTGTTAAAATATTTAAACTAGTGAATATCATGAAGAACTAAGATATGATACTCACAGTTGTACTCGGTCCATCCAATAGCCTGATTTTCAAGGTCGTAGAAGACAAGTTTATTTGAAAGCACTAAATCTGCAACAAATAAATATATAGATGTAGCTGAAGACCGGAAATCTAAAATGATTACTGATAATAATTTCGCTATAATTTACATCAAGAAAAAAAAAAATTACCAGGAAAATTCTTCCACCAATAAAATAATACATTTATCAGAATATTTAGGTTGTAAAGTACCTATCAATTTTATCTCCAGTACATAAACATTTGTTCCACATCAGACTCAATAGGAAATTTAAGTTGGTATGACACAAAGTATTCAACACTAGCGGGGCAAAAATCTGGCTAAAGGCCCAGGCCCCAAAGTAAAATCCCAACATAAACAGGAGAAGGCCACTAGCACTTTATTGTTTTGGTAATTCACCAAAAGAGCCAGAAAACGCATTTGTTTGATTAAAATTTCAAGTTTCACTTTCAAGTGGTCAGGTTTCACCTCTGGAAAAAGTAGTTGGCCCATTCAGAGGTTCACGTGATGATATATGATCAATTTACGGTGTATTTGTCTTGTTTATTTCAGACATCAGATTTAACCAGGTTAAAAAAATATTACATCCCAAAGTGCTGTTACAAAATTCAACCTTTCTTCCCTCTTATAATGGCTATGGCAGACACATTCTAAAGCTGGAAGCAGTGTTCAGAAAATTAGCAGCAAATGTTTACAGGTACAGAAAAAGATCTGAAGAGAATACCTCCTAATAAGGTCATATTTTTGTTATCTCTTGATTGTGTCCCACTATTTTGCCAACCAATACACCAGAAATCTCCCTGCAGATGCAGATCAGTATTTAATTCATAGTATGGTATATAAAGATTTTGAATATAAAAATCTTTGACAAAAAAAAAATGCTCAGAAGTACTGCATATTAATTACCGAGTGTTTTGAAAAATAATTTTAAAAACTACTATGAGAATCTAAAATGACAAAATAATGGTTAATATGGCTAAGAAAAGATAATCTTGTCTGTGTTGCATTTGCAACTCCAGAACTCATTCCGGAACTCAAAAATAAGTTCGGTGTAGATGGAATACAAAAGGTTTTTAATATGCACTGTGGAGACTTTAGGTAGAAGCAACTTTAACTTACTTAAGTCCAGAATACAGTTACTGTTAGGGCACTACGCAGTTGGGTTATAGTTGGGGACAAAAGAATTGGACCAGTTTGTAATGTATTTTTTTTTTTTTGATAAACTTACTTTCACACTTAAATTCTTTTTACAGGGTATATACATCCAAATAGTGTATTCCAACAATATTACTTTTAGGTGAACAAACAGCATCATTTGTCCAAATGCAATCCACCCAAAGCACATTCAACAGAAAAGTGTTTTACACAAATTTATGACATTATTGAAACGCACAAGTAGCAAATACCAGAGTTCCAAAAGCACGATCATAAAAACAAATTCAAAATATTAATTAAAAGATGTCATGCTGATTATAGAACCCAAAGTTATGTGTCGTTCTGTCCTATCCTATACTACAGCCAGGCATTCTAAAACCATAATCAGTAATTGTAGTTGGAATGCAGACCCAAACACAACTAAACGCTATACTTGAGAAACGGGTAACCAAAATGAGGCATAAACAACAAATAACGACAGAAGGCTGACAACAATAGGTCCAAAAACAAGCCAAATAAAACTCTCATATACCACAACAAAAGAAAGATCAAGTAGACTTGCAATATACTTACAGAGAGAAATAAGTAATCATGTGGATAAACCTTTAACGAGAGTCCATTTTCAAAATAAAATGTGACAGCTGGAAATCCATCATCAACACTGCAACAATAAATACAGTAGCCATTACATCCGGGAATGAAACTGATACAGACATAAAGGCATAGCGTATACAAAGGGGGCAGTCCAGTTACCAAAGCACTCCAACAATACATACTCAATGAGAAAGTGCATAAAACTAAATCTACAAAATATTGTAACTTTAACTGACGAAACGTCATGGAAGGCATCAGTCAAATCCAGAAGTCATAGCAGAGTTCGTATATCATTTATTAGAATCATGCGACACAATTTATAGGTTAATTCTCCAAAAATAATATAAGTTTACACCTTAACGAAAAAATACATTTTATCTTAACATAGTCGATAGCAGTGTGGGAGACAAATGCCTTTATACCTTACTAGCAGCATATTTCCTGCACCTTGAACCGTAAAATTAAATTAAATAAATGTGGTATTTTCAAATCGTAAATTTTTTAGAAAGTACCAAAGACATTATTATAAAAGATGAATGAATCAAAATATGAGAAAAAAATAATGAAACATAATATAACCCGATGAAAAAATTATTTATCTATAACTAGATACAAACTGTTCTAAACGTAAAATGAAGAATTATTATCAAGGTACCACACATAATGAGTTAAAAAAAGATATAATTATTGAATACTTTAGAATTAATATTGCATACAGTTTCACATGAAATCTTGTAATATGATATCTATTTCCTAAAAAATTCAGAAAATATAAGTAGATAAAATTGATTTCACTTTGTAAATGTTACTGAAGTAAAAACTGAATCTTGTTTTGAATATAAATCACGAGATATTTATGAAAGTATCTACTAACACCTTCAAAAAAGTACCTATTTATTAAATTATCCATTTTGAGATCAAGAACTGTTTGATTGATTAACACGAAAATGAACAAATTTTCAAATTTTATATTAATATTTAATTCATTTGTGACATGAATCGTTTAAAAAAATTGAACACAGCACAAAACAAGACTAGCTAAGATTGTTTAAAAATGAAAACAAAAATAAATTGGTATATTAGGATTAAGAAGAGAATTTGCAAAAAAAACAATTAGAATATTTCATCAATGTGGATTACAAAAAAAATTGTATTTAACTACAACTAGAGATGGGATCTCCTTTGAAAAGAAATCTAATAAAATTAGAAGCCATAAATAATGAAAAATGGAACAAATTTGTTTTGTTGCAAGGAGTAAATTTAAAACATTTTTAACATTAAAAT
>NC_028354.1:18920925-18962094 GCF_000741045.1 Vigna radiata var. radiata | reverse complement strand
TAAAATGACAAAGTTTATATTCATTTTACACACATTAATAAATATAAAATGATTATAAAAGAGTAAACTTTTTCAATTTAAAAAAAAATATCTCTGATTCAAATTACCACTATCATCTTCAATTGAGTTGAGATTTGGAGTGATGACAGAAAAAATGTTGAGATGAGAGAGAAAATATCTCTGATGACAAAGGGTTTCTGATTTTTTTTTCAATTGGGCAATAGTAGGGATGACAGAGAAAATGTTGGAGTGAGAGAGATGACAGAGAAAATGTTGGAGTGAGAGAGATGACAGAGAAAATGTTGGAGTGAGAGAGATGAAAGAGAAAGAGTTGAGAGGAATGACGGAGGTGAGTAAGGGTTTAGGAGTTTTTTTAGTTTTGAGAATGAAAATTATTTAAATATCCTTGACCTTAAAACTTAGAATCCATGATAAATGAGGGTATTTTTGTCTACTATAATCCGGTACACATGGTTAAAACGTACCAACTGAAAAACAGGCGTACGCGTGTTAACAAACCCCTATATATATATATATATATATATATATATAAGCGAGAGTTTAGAAATGGTAAAAATAATTACAGGAACTAAAATAGAAATTTAAATTTTTAAGTGATTGAAAACTTAATTAGCCCTCATAGATAATTTAAAACAATTCAAATACATATATGGAATGTAATGAATATACTCTTTTACATCATGCTCACAGTAAGACATTAAAAAAATGTGGTTAATTTAAAATACATAGTAATGAAACGTAAAATCTTCATTGGGTGAAAATAAATTTGACAATTAAGAATTAAAATAAAAATACATTAATGTTGCATCACCTAAATAAAAGATAAAAAAGAAAAAAATGGAATTCTAACTAGAATGCGTACCTTCAAATGAAGCAGCTAATGATGTACTTGCACCACCATCCATTTCTAAATTACTTTCTACCCCTTCAATGCAAGAGATGTAGACAAAAAAAAAAAAAATCTGTCATTTTTTTAAAAAACTTCAACTAAATTCAAGAAAAAAAATATATAATAAATCTAGTAAGTATTAAGGTAAGTTTCACGAGATATATAATAACAGTGATGATTGAAAAATGTAAAGCAAACTATGTTGTATCACCTTAAAAAATACAAACACGAGAGTGAAGAGAAGGAAATAGATCTGTAATAAAGATGCATACTTTTAATGATGTTGATCTATATATAACTCTTTTGTCGTTAAATGAACCACTAAAAGATGTTTGATCCTATACTTCAACTATATATAAACTCGAGTGCTTTTATTTTTTTCTTAAAAGAGGTTTGATATGGTAATCTTTTTAGAAAAGTCTAAATTATATTAAGCTCTTCTTCTATATAAGAAAAAAATGTATTTTAATTTTTAATAATTAAATTTTAATATTGAACAGGATAAAAAAAATTGGTTGAAATATTTGATATATGATAAAGAAAAAATAGTGTTATATAAAAGTATAATATAAATAATATAATCTTTTTTCAGTTAATCAGTATTTACAAAATATATGACGGTATAATGAAACACTAAAAATTTTATAGAACCCAGTTTTAACATGTTGTAATGTTTAGATATTAATTTGTTTTGTATTTACACTTTTCTCCTCTTTGAGATTTTATATATTGCTGAAGGATTTAGACTTCATCTTAAAGTTTATTGNTTGGATTAATTAAGTAAAAACATTAATAAGCTTGGCAAAAATTAAAAAAACATTGAACATTTAAATAGGATATAAGTGTGAATGAGAAATAAAAACTAGTTGTACCTTGTGATAGAGTGATGGCATTGATATCTTGATGGGAATGATCTGAAGATGTGATACATTTGGGAGATGTGGGGCATATACGAATGCCTTTTCCTTCTATTAGATCAATATGTGCTTTAATTCTTGAAACTCCTCCTTTGAATTTCAGTCCACAATGCTTACACTTCAAGCCACCATCTTCTTCTCTATCAACTTGATTCCAGTAGTACTCATCTTTTGGCCTACCCATTATTCCTATATTTCCTAGATCCACAAAACGAAACTAATTAATATTCATTTCATCGTTTCTAATCAAATTTCATGCTCACCACCTCATAGGGTTGATGAAAGTGTCAAAGAAAATTCAACTGCAAAATCAGTCATGATATTTCAATTCAGATTTCAAGCATGCTTTCCAAATTCAAAACATTGAAACATTTTCCTGCAGATGAATCGTTTCTTCTGCCCTAAGGAGTTAAATTAGTTTAAATTTCATTCAAATAGGTAAGAAGCGTTCACCGTTAACTTTGATTTACAACTAAGAACTATCATGAAATGCTAAATTAAATAAATAAGGAAAAGCAAAACTAGTACAATAGAGGATCATGAAGCAATAATTTTCTTTGAAAAATCAGAGAGAAAGAAAGGAATTACCGAATAAAGCCCTTCTTCCAGCTGGTTGATTACTGATTCTGTTTCAAAATTTAGGAGTGATTTGAAAAACAAAAAGCAAAAATGAAAGATGCATCTGACGTTGGGTATAGAATTGAGTCTGTGGTATTATTATATAGGCTGTTCAAGGGTTGGACTCGGTTCAGGGAGAGACAGAGTTTCGTGGAAATTTCCTGATATGCCCTCGGAAGTCGTAGCCGCGTGATGACAAAACAATAACGCAGTTGGCAGGTCTTAAAAGTACTTAATAATGCAATTTGGTTTCTAAGAAAAGTTGCATTATTTTAATCTGATAAAAATGTCAATTTATTAAGAAAATGACAACCGGTAAGAATAGTATTTAAGTATTATGGTTGAGTGTGTAGATAAATTAAGCTGAGGCATTTGAAACAAAATATATAGTTTTATATATTCATTCAATTAGAATTAGTCATATAAATTTGTTGACTTTCTAGAGGTGTTTCTTCTTGTATCCTATAACATTTTTGGGACGTATTTCATTCATTTTAGAATATAAAATATTTATTCTAAGTAACTCGTTCTAAAATTGACGAGAGATGCTCTGAAATTTTGCAGGTAAATTCCCTTTTATAACGGTGAATAATTCACGAAAATTAAACTAGATTGTAATATATAAGGGGAAGTAGGTTGTGATATGCAATATGTATCTATCATCAGTTTTATATAGATCAGACGCATGTTTATCCCCCAAATACTCTGTATAATGAAATGAACAACTAAATATGTACTCTTCCTTAGTACATATTTTATCTTTAAGATTTTGTTGGATAAGTTTTATGGAAGAGTTTTTTTAGATCAATTTAAATACGGAGTAGTTTAATAATTTTATTTGAGTTATAATTTATTTGGTACCTGATTATCATGTTATCAGTTTTAATTATTGGTACAATATGTTCTGATTGATTTTGTCATGATTTAATTATATTATTGTTACTAATTTTATGTTCAATACAATAGGATTATTGTATTTATTTCTTAGTCTTCCAGTTATTTAAGGTTCTATGATATTCATCAATGAAATATCCAAAATTACAAAAGTTCAATTATTGTGTGTGTCGTCTTCTATTTTACATAAGCTTCCGAATATGTGAATATTTGATAAATTTGAACATACTATTTTTCAAATATAAATTATTACGCAAGCTCCGTGAGTTGGGAATATTTGGCTTTTCAACATGCAGAATGGTAAAATAAAGGGTGACAGACAACTTTGTGAAAACTATAATGAAACACAATGTTTATTGGATCCATCTACCCGAGTTTAGAAATCCAAGTCTCAATAGAGATAAAAAAAAAATTAAAAAAAAAAAAAAACTTCCAAATCCAATGTTCTAAAATTTTAAATAGAATGTGATATGTAATCTTTTCTATAAACGTGATTATTCCCTGGTGTTTGGTTGCACATCTTGTATGTGACCGTTCACTTCTTGAACGTTAATGTTCAATTCAACCGAAAAGTATAGAGTACAAAAAGAGCTGCGTAAATTGTGATTTTATGCGGTGTGTTAGATTGGGAAGTGTTAGAACTCATACATAGTATTTTACATAAATAATACATTGCTTTACGCAACAAATAACCTAATTTACAAAGAATGGAAAGGGCCTTAGAAAGCACATCATGTTAGGAAAATGAGAACAAAAATAGTAAAAACGAGATTTACACCATTGGACATGATGTCCCACCAGCAAACTGTGTTGTGTCGTGTGCATGAGACTCAAACATTCCAAGACCCAGTTTTGTTTTGGGAAAACATGGTTGCTGAGTCCTGATCTCTACTCCTCCAGCTACTCTGAGACTCATTGAAGAAACTTGAACTATCTTGGCTCCCAAAAGCCATCCTTCTAAACATTCTGATCTGTGCAGATTGCTGTGCAGAATCAAACACCGAACTTTGCCCCGGTTTCATTCCATTATTCAGATCCGTAAACTCGTCTAAGGAATCTAAAGCTCTCACCACCTGCCAACCACCAATTCACACTTACCATCTTCAAAATCACAGCAAATATACATCTTCATGCTCACCTGCATTGCATGCTCTATACACACAATAAACTTACCTGACTCATCCGTGGCCTCTTCACCGACGAGTGCCGTACACAGGCTGCCGCAGCCTCAATCATCCGGAACATTTCATTTCTGTCGTAGTTCTTTCCCAGTCTTGGATCCACCAAGATTTCAAAGTCCTCCTTCTCAAGTGCTTCACTCAACAAAGGCCGAGCCTACAAACAAGTTTCTTGATTATTAAGATGAACAGTTTATAGGTAATCCATTTTAAAAAAAGCTATACATAATAATAATCAAAAGAATTATGTGACTCACCCATTCAACCAGACTCTCATCACCAATTGGTTGAGATGCATCTACAGGCTTCCTACCTGTAATTAACTCCAAAAGCACAACACCGTAGGAATATACATCAGACTTTTCCGTTAGTTTCCCACTTGTTGCATATTCTGGTGCCATGTACCTGTCAATTCAGACCATTATTCCTCTTAGCTATGTAAACTCACAATACCAACAGTTCATACTTCACCAATATCCAAATACTCTAAAAGATTTATATGCCATAAACAGCCTAAAACAAAGGTATAATAGATCAAAGATCAATAAATAATATCCACACAAAATACAGTCCGAGAGAAAAAAAAAATTACTATGAAAACGTTTCGATTGGAATTTAAATTTATTCAGATAAGAAATGCAGATAGTCAAACTACATAGTAAAATTTAATGGCTAATAATAAGAAAGGATTCCACTAATAAACTTAAGCTACAATATAACCTACCCAAAGGTTCCCATTACTCGAGTTGTCACGTGTGTATTTGAATCTAATGCCAGTTTTGCAAGCCCAAAGTCCGAAACCTGATGATCAAAATGTCACAATAAAGAAAATAGTCTGAGATGCTGATGCAGCAGCACAAGGTGTCATTTAAATGTGAATCAATTTACTTAAATGACTTCATCAAAAAATTTCAAAATGTACTCTCCCATCAGAGGTACAGGTTAAAAGAGCTTACTCGAGCTTCATAGTTGAGATCAAGAAGGATGTTTGATGACTTAATATCTCGATGAATAATGCGTGGATGACCTGATAAATTAATTAAATTGAATTAAGAAGATAAACAATTTATTATGCTACAAAAATCAGAAAGATAAAGGGGAAAGCACATTAGTAATTATGAATGTGCAATCAACAATAATGCAGCCATGTCTAATGGTAGCATCTTAATAGCGGTTGCAAAATTTCTAAAGAACTTATTTTAAAATAAATACTCCAAGCATCTAAGGAGCATGTAGTACCATGGAAACACCTTGTCTTCTACGGATGATAACTGTATACTTGAGAATACTGTGAAAAAGAAGAAACTTACAGTCTTCATGCAGGTAAGCTATTCCTCGAGCTGAACCAGCAGCAACCTTAATTCTGGTAGGCCAATCCAGAACTGGTCTATTTTCCCCTGAAAAAATGAATAAATTTACTGGTCAAGTTTTAGATCAAATTTTAGGTGAACTACAGACAACATGATGATGGGAACTTACTCAACAACCTAATTGGACTACAAATTCAGGTGCAGCCACAATGGTGATAATAATAAATTCAAGGAGAAACAACATATTACGTGTTTCTACTCACAGTAAATAGATAGATGTATTATCCAATATTTTTAAGTTCGCTACTAAACAAATAAAAAATAATATAAAAAAAGGATTTAAAGAGTTTTTCATCACAGAAATAAATGAAATTTATTTCATAGCCCATCAAAAGGGATAACAAACATATACACTCCACAAGGCATGGAAACACCGTATCAATACCACATACTTGTGCAACTGGACCGACATGGTGACACCTGTATGAGACAACCTGTGTGTGACCTTAACTACATATCCTACAGAAGTGGGCTGTATCCATATTTTTTTGTCATGGAGAGATGCAGCATAGATATGACATGGAAATTTAAAAAAAAAAAAAAAAAAAAAAAAAAGTAGCATTGGTCTGTTTTAAATATTTTAACAAATTTCAAAAATAAAAACAAATGTAAGGTAGGGGTGCTAACTAAGGTCAATGTAGTAAATCATTTTGATTGAGCAAGTAATTGAACATGGTCAATTTGGATGAGTTCATTTAGGTAATATTTTGAAACATGTCAACAGAAATGATGTTCCATGTTTTATGGAAGGGGCTTACAAAATAGACAATATTGTAGATATGACATATATGAAGATATTGTTATTATTGAAATTCATTTATAAATATTATGATCAGAGAACCTTTTATCCTTAAATTGTGAACTACGTGTGTGCTGTCTATGTCCTAAAAATTTAAGAAACAACTCTAATTTTCTCTAAAAATGGGTGTCAAACTCTCATCTAACAATGCAATCAATATGTATTTATCTTACCATGGAGATGGTAATGAAGAGTATTGTTGGGAACATAGTCATATACAAGCAATCTCTGATGTTCAGATATACAGTAACCAACCAAGGAAACCAGATGACGATGATGCACACGGCTGATTATCTCAACTTCTGCCCTGAATTCACGTTCCCCTTGCCCGCCACCAATTTTGAGCTGTTTCACAGCTACTTCTCTTCCATCTACGAGTAAACCTTTATAGACACAACCAAATCCACCTTCTCCCAGCAGATTTTGTGCCGAAAATCCATTCGTAGCTTGGATAAGTTCTTCATACGTGAACCATGATCTCGAGCTACTTACACCACCTGGTTCTGATGGAGAATACACAAAATCACTACCAGATCCACTACCTGCTACAAAGTTGGCTGGAGACTGTGGCCTCAAGAATAAGGTACCTAGAAGAGAATACCAATGATTTAATACATAACACTGTAGCCCAATTAAGAAGTTACTAAAAACAAATACAACTCTATGGTGTCATGCCATTTAAACATTATGCAACTACGATTCCAAAACTTCTCAGAACAAAGTCCAACAACAAACATCCTGCTTAATTATCTTGATCAGTTAAAAGAAATAATGTAGAAACCAATGTTGCACCGACAGCAAGGAAGTTTGAACCAATAAAAGGCTTCAAACTTCCAAAACTGTCAGTCTGTAGTCACAAACCAATTCTAGCATCTTGCAACTGAGTTTAGGGTTCAATTAATGAAAAATAAAGACATTGTTAGTGTAATTGATTTGAATACCAGTTCTTGGTCATATAACTAAAAATGCATTCACACCTTTATAAACTAAAACCACCCATTTTCAAGTATCAATTTGTCGCATTTTCCGAAGATGGCAAGCCACAGTGTAATACGTAAATGAACTCAATATTGAATTAAGAGAAATTGGTATTAAGTGGTAATGAAGATTGATACATTGACATCGAACTTCTGGGTTTGAGTCTATGATGAATATTTTAAGAACCAGGGACTTCTCTAATTCATAAATGAAGTATCCAGGAACCAGAATCATGATATCTGGATCATCTAATTCAAGTATAAGGCTCTAGGCAATATCGAGAAATCCTTTCATATTCATCTTAATAAAAAATTATTATTATTAAGGTTAACAACAAACAACATGCAAGAACCAACAAGATTATATTCCCTAAGCCCTAATAGTTGGCAATACATAATGCAATACCTGAATTGTGGGATGAGGTAAATGGAGAAGGAGCAGCATAACCACCTCTTGATCCTTTTTCCTTCTTCTTCTTCTTCTGTACAAACCACACGGCCATAACAAGAAAACTGAGGACAATAAAACCAACTACAATTCCAATGGCGACGGATCCTCCAGCACTTAACCCACCTGAATGTGAAGGCGTGTTGTTTGTAGCTACATCGTTAGAACCATCATTAGTTGGTCTAGCAGTGGGTTTCTCGGTTGGAAGAGACGGCAGTGGTACCGGTGGACCCCCAACGGCTGTTTCATTGGTTGGGGGGTCAGGCAAAGAAGCTGGAGGTGAAGATCCTGAAGGGACTGAAGGAGGAGTTGATGGCAATGTGGATGGAGGGGGGACATCAGAAGAAGGGGGCTTAGGAGGAGATTGAGAAACTGATGGAGGAGGTGCATGTGAAGGAGTAGTTTTGGGAGGACTTTCTTTCTGTGGAGGAGTACCGGTGGATGGTGGCCTTGGAACATTGGCAGGAGGAGGAGGAGATGGTGAAATTGGTTGAGAAGGAGGGGGAATTGTAGCGGGAGGAGATTGGGGAGGAGGGGAAACAGTTGGTGAAGATGGTGGAGACAAAACTGGAGGGGAAGGTGGAAGCTCAGCTGGAGGAGGAGCAGTGGTGGTGGCAGGTGGTGAGGGGGGAGATGTCACAACTGGTGGCGTTGGAGATGCTGGTGGTAATGGCGGTGGAGAATCCGGTGGTGAAGGAGGGGGCAGAGTTGGTGGTGGTGGAGAAGATGGTGGAGGAGAGAGTGATATGGAAGGAGGAGGGGTTACAGGCACTGCCTGAGGAGGTGAAGGAGGTGGAGCTGAAGGGTCAGAGGGAGATGAAGGAGCAGGGGAATTGGGTGTTTGATTGGGCTGGGAAGAATTGAGAGATGATGGGGGGTTGGAGGAATTGGTTGGAGAAGATGAAGAAGGTGGTGGTGATAAAATACCACCAAGAACTGGAGGCACTGCAACAGGGGAAGCATTTGGAGAAGGGTTGGTTGAAGCCATCACTGCACAAATCTTCCCTCAAAAGCAAAATGTACTAGTTAAACACTTCCATCACCATTTCTCTGATACTTTCTCAAACCACCATCACTCCAAATTCCTATGCTTTCCAGAAACAAACTCGACACAACACCCCAGATCAAGCATCAACAAAAAATTTCAATTTTCAGATCAACCCTTCCACAAGCAATGCTCCAATTTCTTCAGAGGAAAAAAAAAACACAACCACCAGACCCAATCCCTTAAAAAAACACTTAACTTTGGTAAACAGCAAAAAGTCAATACCCACAAACAACTTTCAAGAAAGCTAATACTTTAGTGAGGTACAACAGCTGACAAAAAGCAAATTCACAGTGGGGAAAAAGAAGTCCAGCTCGAGAAACAAAACCTTTTCGCAAATCAAGGAGCATCTTCCAACATTATGACCCAGGTTGGTCACTGGTCTAACCCACTTGAGAGACCAAAATACAGCATACCCAGATCTCCAAAATTTACCAATGACCTAAAAATGCAACCTTCAACGATATCTGAAGAGAGGGTGTTCGAAAATTTCATGTACAGTTGGCCATGGGCAAGAAACGGAAGGTTCAGAACTTCATAAGAAAAAGCTGATTTTGTGGAATATGAGAATAGTAGCACACAGAAACAGACACAGCACACCCCACAATTAGTGCAAAGGAGAACGTGGAGACGACTTTCAGAATAGACTCCGTTTCACACACTCTCTATGTCACTCCTTCACTCTCCTCACATGCACTGCTAATGGGAAAAGGCCGTGTCCCAATTGAAAATTCAGAAAACGCAATGATTAAACCATATGATTTTATTTTGTATTACTTTTTGAATTCGAGGGACCAAAGTGCTTCTGATGTTGCATGCTGTCACTTTATTTTTTGAAGGGAAATCCCACCACTAACACATTGAAATGGTCAAATTTATTAGACCTATAACAAAATTTGACATTCCCTTTTTCATTTTAGTAAGTTTCTTTCTATGATTTACATTTTAATAAACTTTAAACAATAATAAAATATGTTAGAAAGTGCTAATAGCATTATTTTTTTTCTTTATTCAATCATTAGTTTTATCTTTTCAAGAAGTATAAGCATTCTGTCATTAGCAAAATTCATCAGAAAGCATAAAATAATTTGATACAAATAAAAGATAAAACTTGCAAATTTTGTGACTGTTAATCAACTTTAGATTGTGTTAGAACTTGTAACCTCTTCTCTTATTACCATATATTATAAAGTTTCATTTAACAGTTGTAAGTTTTTGTTTTCTGTATTTTGTAAGATTCTTTACTATTTTGATGAAGACATTTAATCCCTCTTGTGCTTAGATTTTTTCACTATGTTGGTTCTGAGGAATAATACTTCTTGTCATCACCACAAAAAAATTCAAAGAGTGTCTCAAAAAGTTTTTAACTATAATCATAAACTAATCAGTAGATAAATTTATTTGTAATTATAAATTTCCCCTTTCAGTACTGTTGTAACTTTTTCATTAAGATTTCTCATCGAAAAGTAATTAAAATTAATTACAATGAGCAGCTGTTTCCTATAAAAGCATGATGATTAGAATTTATTATATATAGTTGGAGAGTAGTGGCATGGAATGTTGCAGTTATTGGCTGTTATTGAGTTATGGTTGGCCTTAAATATTAAATATAAACTATACTAAGTGAAGAAGCAAAGCAAAATATTATAAAAAAAATGTATTAAAATATATTTTTCCTTTTTATTATATTGTATGGTGGTTGTTTGTTAGATCACAAGGTCATCATTTTAAAAAAATAAAAAAATAAAAATAAAGCACAAAATTCTTCAAAGCTAAGTTTACAGTTTGTTGAGCTAAAATATTGTAAAACAATACAATAAGTGTAAATTTCTTTTATTTACAAAATATAATTATTTTTCTATTTGATTGCTTGCTATTGTTATTGGCTGAGTTTAAACAATAGTGTTACAATTATATTTTTTTTTTCACGTAATTCGTCAAAAAGATTCGTAGAATCTCGCTTAGAAGAAACAATAGAAGTTTAAATAAATTAATAATTTGTGCACATGAAATAATGTTTTGTGAAACTTTAAATATTGAACATGAAGTTCGATAAAAAATAAAGTAGGTAAAAATTAAATTAATTAATTAAAATTCAATTATTTGATTAGGTATTGATCAGGTTAAATCAATTAAATAATTGTGTAAATATATAATTAGATTTTTGGATTAGTGAGATAAATTAGTTGGATTATATATTTTTTTCTTGTGGGCAAAAGACATACCCATTGATCCATTTAAAAATTATCCAAAAGGATTAGAAAAGAGAAGGAATCTTCACTGTTAGATTAAAATTAGGATAAGAATATTGTAATAATGAATAAGTATAGGAATAAAACATCAATGATATTTTAGTAAATATTTTTTATTTAATATTAAAAATTAAATATAATACCATGGAAAAGTAACTTGTAGTGGTAGATAAATAGCATATAGAAATGAGTTAAGGAAAATGTCAATGATATAACCATTCCTTTTTTATCCTGAATTCTTAGAATATTTTATATGTCAAACATATTTTTTTAACACTATTTGAATACTGTATTTGAGCGAAATAGAGATTGCAAATTAGGGAGTGATTAACCAAAACGCAATCCTTCTTAATTGAGAAGATTTGAACTGATTTACTTCTAATATTATGTCAAAAAGAATATTTAATTAACTGCTTTTATGATGTCTAAGATTTGTATTAAATAAATCAATACTAATGTTAGTGCAGTATCTTAAAACGTGTGTAAAGTAAAATATAATTAATTATGTTAATACAAATTGAAACTTTATTTCGTTTATTTATAAATCAACTAAATCAGAACATATTGATTAAGTCAACATTTAATCGATTAAATAAATAATATAATTGATTAAAATAGACTAACTTTTTAGATTAGTAAAAAATATTATAATCGATTAAGTTATTAATATAATAAAATAATATTGATAGTTACTTAATTTTTATTTAATTTTGTATCTTATCTCATTTTATAAAAACACTTTAGCCGTCTAAAATCAAGAACTTGTAGAACTTTCTAACATTTTTATCTTTTCAAAAAATATATTTTGTTTCATAACATTGTATATCTTTGGCTGTAGGTGTAAACTGTAAAATCTGTACAAATATAAAAACACACACACACACACATATATATATATATATATATATATATATATATATATATATATATATATATATATATATAAACTGTTAATGAGTATAGTACTTTTAATTTAATAGGACAAATAATCCAAACATCAACTTAATACATTGTTAAACATAAATAAATTAAAATAATTATATCTATTTACTTTTAAAATTTAAAAGATTAAAATACATCTTAAAACAAAAATAAATTTTAATTTCACATTAGAATTAAATAAATTAAAAACATATTTAATCTTAATAAATATATTAATTCCAAGTTGAAAGAGATGAATGAAAATAACAAAAAGGACAAGGATACGTTGACACTAAAATTTTTTATTTTACATCCATTTATTTGAATACTATTTTCACTAGCTTTTACTCTTTCTTTACTTTCTTTTATAAAAATGTAAAAGTTAATTATTATTAAGTACATATAATCTCTATAAAAATTGTCAAATGGTGTCAAACCTTCACTCCTCTGAAAGAGTGTATGAGATAACATTTTTATTTGATGTATATGAAGAAAATGTTTTAGAAACATATAAGACACTATCATATCATATGATATTAGAAGCATCTTGAAGTGGGTTTTTGGAGGTGATTTTGGAAACGTCAGTGACTATATATAAGACGATCTTTGACACTTCTAAGATGGTGTTACACTATTAAACAAATACTTTTTTTTTTCTCATAAAAAATAACCACATCATTAAAATGTATTAACCTTAAATTCATAGAAGAAGACAAATTCGTCCACTTGGATTATCAACTTCCAGATAAAACTATAGCGATTACGAAGTTTAGTCAAAGAAAAATATACTCATTTTTTGTTTTTAGTTTAGAACAAACCACCAATGTTTAAATAATAAATTGCTTTTTGTTCATTAAGGTCATATAGACTAAAATCGTTATCCTTTATGATAATGATACTTTGATAACATTTTTTTGACAATATTTTAACATCATTTACGTATCTTTTTGTGATTGATCCAAAATTACTTTACAATGAATAATAATAATCATAAACACTATTATGAACCAATCGCAAAATGATATGTAGATCATATTAAAATGTTGTAGAAAAAAAAAATGTTGTCAAAGTATCATTATTCCAATACAAATTAGTTCCTAAAAGATAAAATTATCTATAATTTTTTTATATCTTTGAGAGTTGATCATGATTTCAATCAAATTTATTTAAACAAAAGTATTTATGTAATCTCACTACATCTATATGGTTCTCACAAATTTTGATATAATAAATTAATATTTTAAAGTTATTAAAAGTTAATAATATTTAGTTACACGTTAAATTAGTCGATAATCAAAACTACATATATCTTAAACACCTAGTAATTTCTTCATGCAAAGTTGACTTCACCCAACAAATGTTTTTCTTTTAAACATGAAAATACTCCAACTAACCACAATTTAACTTTAACAATATTGTAATATCCCAAATTAATATTAGAGCACGTTGCTAAATTGTGAGAAAAAATAATAATTTGATGGAATAAACTTATTGATAAATCAATATGTAATTGTCGGCTACATGCTTGCAAGTTTTGTTTTATTCTTATAATTTGACATTTCCTATTAGCATTGTACATATTGTCTCATTTACTTTACATTGTTTAAAAGAATAGGTTCACATATTCGAAGAATCGATTCTAAACTTTTTCATTATAAGTTTAATATTTACTTTATAGAGTATCATAAAAAACGACTTTACTAAAAGATTACTGACTGGAACGAAGATTTAAATATTCTGTAACGATAAGTTGGGTACTTTTTTAAAATGGAATTGATAGCTATCATTATCTATTATTCAGCATAATACAAAAATATCTTATTTGTTTAAGCCCCGTGTTAAAACTTGATTGGAGCTGTTCCAGTTTAAGTGGTGATGTTAAGTTTGAGTAACGATGAAATTAAGTGGTTGTAAGAGTGTGCATTTTATTATTATTAGAATTTTCTTAATATGATATTGATATAAATTATTTATAATAGAAAAAATATTATTGATATAATTGAGTACTTTGAACACATATGAGATGTTGCTAATTTATCCCTCTAAATACGTCATCTTTCACTTTAGTACTTCACAATATTTTGTATGGCCTACAATACTTTTTTAATCGACTTAAATACTATCTTATTACGTTATTTTTTTTCACGTTATCATTTTTCATGATAATATTTAAATTATTAAAAAAAATGATGTTTAAATTGTTAAAGAAAAAAATATGACACTATCTACATCACGTACGCTTTTTTTGCTTAGGTAATCAAATTTATACCACGTGAGTTTTAATTTTGTTTTAATTAAAGGTTCTTGAAAACTTACTTTCAAAGTACACAATCTTAAAGTAGTCTTCAAAAGTTGATTGTCCAATTGAGAAGAAAAATTGTACAACACAAAAATAATCTTCATATTGCATAATCTTAAAGCAAAAGATGATTTTTCAAATTATAGAACCCAAAAAAATAAAAACCGTATTATACAATCGAGAATGACTTCTAGAGTATACAACCTAAAGTAATTCTTCTTCTCAATTGGACAATCTGAGAATTACTTTTGGCTTTTGGATTATAGAATTCAAAAGAAAATTTAAGAAAAAAAAGAAAACGGCATCCGAATTTTACAAAAATCATAAGTGATTTTTTACTTCCAGATTCTACAACTTTTGAAAAGGTAAAATAGGAATTTTTGTAATATAGGGTGTATAGAGAAATATTTGGAACTGTTGGGCACTGCTTAAACTCAAGAAGGGGATAAATTTAAATTTCATATTTATTTATTTGGCTTGCAAGAGATTATTGGCTATTACAACACAGTCAAAATGAATTTGAAATTTCAATATATAATATATGTTAAAAATAATATATAAACCATTTGATCGTAAATGAGCTGTTATCTCAAGATGATCAAGAGTTGCGACAATTAATGTCATTCATAAGTGAACCAGTTAGATATAATATATAAGTTTATTTTTTAGAAGAATTTGTCACTTTTGTAAGTCTTACAAAGAATTATCAAGAACAACAAATTTCTTTAAGCAATATATATATATATATATATATATATATATATATATATATATAATGTTCAAATTTAATTAATCTAACTTAGACTATTCATAAACTTGCCTTGCACCATCTATTTTCATGAAAGCCTGGGAATTTTAAATATGTCAAACTTAAATATGTCAAACTTCGCACCCACCCATGTTCAGTTCAGAGACACCGAACTTGTATGTATGGAACATATCCATTCATTTGACGAAAAAACCCTATGTTGGTTTTTTTTAAATGAGACCAAAATGAATAAATCTAAAACAGGAAAACGAAATTGAAAACATCATCACGATATTAGAATAAAAAAAAAATCTATTTGGCAATGGTAGTAAAATCACTTATACCTAAACCTAGTTTGGCCCTGTACATCGTATTGTCAGATATTTGAGAAGGAAAACAGAAAAGACACGAAGTGATCCCTTCTTAAACTTCTATCATCTAATTTCAAGAAATTATGTACCACTGATATCTCCTACCATTACATGTTATCTACGGGAGAGTAGCATATTCTCCTATCTTCTTTTGATAAATCATCAAGTAGTAGCATATTACAGTCTCAAATTCTCCTATAGTAGAAAAATCTAAGGCAAGGTCGCAATCCAAACAACATTATTTATATGATTACCATAAACTAGTTGATTATAATTCATTGCCAACGACTACAACACCAAAAATAAGGGCCTGAGTTGAAAACTAAAATACAGACGTAAAGTAAAAAACCATCAAACTAAAATTCCTTATCATGCTCAAGTCGAAATACAAAATCCATATGAATCAAACGAGATCAAATCGACAGAAAGAAAAAATGTCAACAGGGCTTTGCACAACACAGAACCCTTAACTCCTAAAATTCAATGATCCAGAAAAAATGCTACCTCCGAAAGCTTAGGCAGTGGTAGCCGCTCCTCTCTTCCTGGGTGCAGCTTCGGTACCTGATTCAAAATCACCACGTTAGCCAAAACCCTAAAGCAATGCCCAAATTTAAACACTCAAATAATCAACCGATTATACCCTCTCTGAAGCCGCTCTTGAATCTGCGAGGCACGTGACGCAGGTACCTCATCCTTCCAGTTCCAGTGGTCTTTCTCCTAATAGCCTTCACGCTCCAGTTATCTGAAACCATCGATCAGTGAAGACCGAATCCTTAAACAAACCCTAATTTGAAAAAAGTAAAAGAGTTACATTTTCTAGTGCGCGCTGCCGGAAAAGCACAAGCAGCACAGCGACTCTTCTGGAGGTGGAAGCTGCGACGGCCGCATCTAACACAAAGGGTGTGGGTCTTGTTCCTCCTTTTACCGAAACTCCCTGTTCCCTTACCCTACATTCATACAAAATCCAAACACCATCAGAATCAATTTCGTAACACGTCTACAGATAATAGGCGGAAAAAACGATACCATTGTAGCAGCAGAGCAGAAACCCTAATTTCTCTGAAAGGAGAGGACTTATAAGCGTGCCGGGACAGCGGTAGGTTATTGTTTTTGTATGGGCCTTCAGCCCAATTAGATAGCGGTGCAAAAAAAATGAAATTAATAGAATATCATTAAATTCAATGAGATAAATTTATGCTCTATTTAAACGAGATAAAATATAATTTATATGCTATTATTAAATTTAATAATATAAATTTAAGTTATACATAAAAAATATAAAAATTCTATGTTCTATTTAAATGAGATAAAATGATATTATTAATTTTAATTTATATCGATGCTCTAATTGAACTATTTATTAGCCTACCAACTTGTAAGGGACCAATGGGCTTTGGTGTTGGAGCACTTTTGAGAAACTTGATTTCGGCCTTCTTTGCTCAGTTTCAAACGCTGAATTAAAACTGAGCAGCAAGTAAATGGCATTGCATCTTAAAGAAAATCAAAACAATAACAACACATACTTAACAGAACTAGAAAATAGTGAACAATAAAACTAAAAATTATTTTTTATTAAAATAAACCGAGGTAAAATAATAATAATAATAATAACGGTTTTAGTTGTAATTTTGTTTGTAAGAAAAGTTAGTGAAAGTCATTAAAAGATATGTGGCTAAAAAAGTATTGGTTATTTTATAAATTAATTGTTAACTATACTTTAATTATATAAATATATTTGTCAACTTTAATTCAAATAAATTATCTTGAATCAATTCAAATTAATGGATTTTATATTAAACAATAATTTTTCTCCCTATTATTTTTTCATTTATTTTTAAAATATAATTTTAATAACTATAGATTTAATAAATTATCATATCAACAAATTACATTACAGTTATACATTTTCCATTTCTCAAATAATTTATTTTCCATCTCCTACCCTTTAATTATTCAAAAAGAAAATGCATTCCAACCATTTAATTATACAAAATCCAACCATAAATATAAACATTATTTGAATTCGGATCTCCAGAAACTAAATTGCGTCATAGAATGTGTCATCGGGATAATTATAATGCTATCTTATGTAATAAAAAAGTGAAACAGTGTTATTATTCCAGAAAAAAAAAATATCACACTTTGTTTTAAGAATTGAAAAAAGAGATAAAATGATTTCATAATACATACAAATATTACTTAAATTGTGTTGTTTGAAATTTGATTTAGATTTAAAAGTATAATGAACTATTGTGATGTATCCTTGAGAAATCCCTGTAAAGAAGAAAAAAAAGATTTCAGTGTGTTTTCAACTTATAGAATAAAAGCTCATTCCATGTGTCAATAGGGCCAGGCAAGCACCAATGAACACAATCACTGTGCGTGTTCTTCATTTCATGTCCCCAGACATGGATGTTCGGATGTCCATCAGGCCTACGCAGCATGATTTCAGTCGTGTTCAGCATCAAAAACTTCAAACCCCTCTTCCTTCCTAGCCTTTTCGCTGCTCTAAACTCCTCCACCTGAACCTTGTATGTCTCAAAAATGTAACCATCAAACTTCATTTCCTCCTTCCCATAAGGCTTTGTCCTCTCACAACTCCCTCCTTTGTTCCACTCAGCATTCTCGAAGTGTGCAGGAGAGAATGTTCTCAAAAATGTCACCCCCTTGAACCCTTCCAGGTTCATTATACTTCTGAATGCCGTCCGGAACGCTTTTCTGTATCCGTAGTAGTGACTCAGGTCTGTGATGTTGCTTTTTTCACACTTGTGGCACCCTACAAGCTGTCCTTTTTCATAGAACAATGCTGGCCGAAAGAACCACTGCCCAGCTGAGATAATGACAAAATCGAAGTTTTTCACTTCACTCCACGATTCGTCTGCCTTATCTAGATACAGATTCGTGATGAGGCTGCTGTGGACATCGCTGGTTCTCACCAAAAACGGGGACCAGAGTGTTACAACTGTAAAATTGTAATCGGCGTAGAACCACCTTCTGAAATATATGGGATTTGTATCATATCTACTGGAAATATCCTCAGGACGAGCCACCTGAAAGAAAGTCATGAAATCATATTTTCCGACCACGAAGAGGACTTTCTTTCAGACATGCATGTTTTTGTGTAATGAAATATGTACGGAACTCATCAACACATTTGCTATACGTGCGTTATACAACAAGTGAAAGAGAGTTTGCCCAAAGGAGACACAAAGCCTCTTTCTTCGGTTTTTGTTCTCAAAAGCAACTAGTACTTTTCTTGATTGTTAGGAAATACCTTTCATGCATTGGTCACACAGTAAAAAAGTATAATCCAAGGATAGAAAAATTCAGCAGAATTTGAGTTCTTGTAGTAGGAAAGCTACACTGTGGCATTGATTGATAAGTGTTCTTACTTACAGGACTTAGGAGGCACAACAAAGAATTCATTTGATTTCTTCCGACAGAGTCTCCAACGAAGGCCATGGACTTTCCTCTGACAATCTCTAAGAAAAGGGTTGCATCGAAGAGTGGAAGCTCACATTCGTCAGGTTTCCACCTCCATTTGAGAAACTCTCTATCAGGTCTCCCAAACTTCATGCAGTTTTGCTGATCCAGTATCAAATTACAGGTCTCGTTATCATAATAAGGTCCTTTACTGTACGGAACCCACTCCCCAGAAAACACGTTGCATCGTTTCATCTCTGTCACGTTCAAATCATAGCTGCTTCTATTAACATACACCTTATCAGGAGAGGAAAAGCTAGAGTTATTAGGAGGTAAAAAGCTAGAATCATTGGGAGATAAAAAGCTAGAGTTTTTCCTAAGAGGAAAAGGTAACATGAGGATGAATAGGGTGAACGGAAGAAGGATAACAACACTCTTGAGAAGTTTTCCTGGTGCATGCTTCCCATTCCCATTGAGAAGTTTCATGTCTCTGAGATCAAATCTGCTTGAGAAGCTTTCCTGAGATGGATTATATATACGTACATATCTTGTATTTTGATATGTGGTTAGAGTAAAGGTAAAGAAAATTCAAGTGAGCCAACACCTATAGTGGCTTGGAATATTCATATTATGGATTTTACGATAAGTCATTGTTTTTGGCTAGAGTGATCATTACACACAAGGATAAACCCTATAAATAAATATATTTGTTTTCTTTTTGTTAGGGCATTCCGAAGTGTGCAAAAATATGTATTTAATTTATTTTATAATAATTTAAAAGTGAGATAAAAACATGGATTTCATAAGTAATGTTATTATCTTTCATTCTAATCTCTTATTACCATTATTTATGTTACTTGTTGTTTTATTATTAAGGTTTTCTAGTAAACTTATTGTTGGAAGTCCCACATCGGATAGAGATAAGGCCAATTTATAATATATAAGTGGGGTGCAGACCTCACCTTACAAGCGGTTTTGTGGGGTTGAATTAGGCCTAAAACTCACTTCTAACCCTTATTACAAAAAAGATAGATGATTTACGGAAGTTTGTTGAACCTTATTTTCTTACAAACTTATTATATGTTAAATATAAAATGTTAAGTCTATCATGGTAGAAAATGATTTTATGTTACAATTATATAAATAGATCTTTTTGTAATATTTTGAGTTTGTAAAAATCATAAGATATATCTCATTTGTGTTGTCTTATGGAAGTTTGGTTTTGTTTGTGAAATTTATATGTTGAAACGATTTAATATTCGTAGGTTTCAATTTCTCATCTTCTTTATTTTTATTTGTATTGTACTTGAAACATATCTAATATCTCATTCTTTTATTTATATATTAATTATTGTCGATAAAAAAATTATGATGTTTATAATAATTAACTATCTTAAGTATTTTGCATATGTTTTTTTATTATACATGCATGATATATGAATCTTAATTAGGATAACAAAAATATTCGTACAGAAAATAAAATTCACCATGAATAGTTAGTAATATAGGGATAGTAGATATCAGGTCAATAGGTAAAATATTTTATATACACTAAAAATATTCCATCCATTCCATTGTTTTTCCTAACCTAACGAATGAATTATATCTTAGAGTTGTTTTTTAGTTTTAGCGTTTTCTTCAATATAACATTTATAATTTACAGGGTGACAAAACATCTCAAAACTCAAAAAAATCATATCTATAAGAAAAAGGTAACCATATGTTCAAGATTAGTTACTTTCCTTTGCAACAGTCTTTGTCGTGGTAATGGTAGGACATGGAACTTCAAATTCTGAAATGAAAAATTAAAACAACCAAGAAATAGACATAAAGTAATAACCATGCTCAAAAGTATATGTGCCACTTGACACCACAAGCAAAATCATTTTTGAAAACCATTCATTTTTATAAATTCAATAACTACTTAATAATAAAATATCAAAATATAAAGATAATATAATAATTATATATAAATTAATTAATCAACATACAAAAAAAAAGTTATAAACTACTTATATTGAATAAGAAATTGTCAATCTATCATAATTAAACATTAAAAGAGATGGATGAGGAATTATAGGAGTGTGGGTGCCAAATTTTGGACATTCATAATTAAAACAACTATTAATTGTACATATTAAAAAATAACAATATATTAGCCTTAAGTCCCTATATATACTTTATCGTGCACACATTGAAAATGAGATGTTATGGATATAATAATTGGACCACATAAAAATAATTATTGCAAAACATTACGAATAAATAATTTGCTTTTATACAAATGGTCAATTTATGCAGTTTTAGTTTCCATATGCCATTAGTATGGAAGGAGTGGGTGATTAAAGTTGAGAGAGATATTTCTAGGCAATATTCAATGATATTGTATAAGTATGGTTATTTCTTAAAAAATCAATTTAATTAAAATATGTTTAAAATAGAATTAAAAATAGACTTATAAATGAAATTTATACATAAAAAAAAGCTATTTCAAAACTTATTTAATTTATGCAAATAGAGATTACTACATTTTATAACTAATTTTTTTTTTTGTGAAATTGAGAAAATAATGTGAAGATATAAACAACGAGTTTGCATTATTGTTATGAACAAACTTTACGGAAAAATTAATTGAAAACATAGGAGTTGCCAGCTCAGAAAGAATAATGTGCAAGTGAAGCCAAAATCCTAAACGCCACGCGCAAGTGGTCCTCCAATATAAAAAAAATTAGAACAAAATTATATATAAATCAATTTTTATATTTTTATTTTATTATAAGTTATATATTAATTATAGATAAAATTAATTTAAAATATATAAATAAATATATCATTTTACAAATTGATTTTATAAAATAAAATTAAATTTAAAGTTTATTTTCTTAATATAATATCATATCATGAGTTAGAGTATATTATATTTTAAGATTTTTATTTATTCGACGTATTATTTTATTTATTGTTTGTTTAATATATTGTGCTTTTCAACTATTAAAATGTATATCTCATTCTAGAAACTGTAGTTTTATAGGATTATTATTGATTTAAAATCTATCTTTTAATACATTTCATAAAAACTTTCAAAATAGAAACTTTAATTTCATTTAATTTACACCAAATAACATTTCAAATTTATGCTGCTGCATATACTTAAATTAAGCTTACAGTTTGTTTTATTAGTTTAATCTGGATTAGCATAAACCTTTACAAAAATATTCATAATTTAACGAAAAAGCATTTTGATAGGAGACGACACTGACAAGATTTAAAGCTGATAATGAGATATAAACAAATTGGTATACTATATAAAAATATCACCTTTAACAAAAAAAGAAGAAGAAGACTTTAAAATAGTATATTTATTTGTTTTTTATTTCTATATATTTATTTTCTTATCCATTTCTATTTAATATGAAATTTCAACTTAAACTTAACTACTTCAATCTCTTCGTAAAAGTAAATCCCTAATATGAGTCTCTTTCATATTATTATCCTTCCAACTAAAAGGTTTTGATCAAATGATTAGTAGTATGATAAACTTGTTTATTCATATTATTTAGTAACAGACATTTTAACATATAAACTTAAGCAAATTAATTAAAAAAGAAAAGGTAATAGTTATATTTATGGAAAATGTTGTTTTAACCATTTCTTCTAACAATGTTTTCATAACTGTTTATGTAATAGTCTGTGATTGATCCGTTTCAAATATATATACCAATAAAAAATAATAACATATAATTTATTATCAAAAGTTGTTAAAATAAAAATTGTTAACGTATAATTTTTTATATTTATATATACGATAAAGAAAATGGAAGAATATTGTGGTTTAAAAAGTGTTTGTGTTGCATTTCAAAGGGTTCAATCGATTACATAAAAGAGGGTGCCACGTTTTTGTTATGGGTCATGTTCTATTACCATCAAGACAATATGCAATCATACAAAGCTTGAATATTAGCCACTTGATTTGCTTGCTTTTGGTAGTATTAGTCACAACAAAGGACACTATTTATAGTATTTGATTGCATATGTACCTGTCAATTTATGGTCCCCGTGTTATAAATATTTAATATCCCACATTATAGTAAAATGCTATTTTTTTTATAAAAATATAAGCATAACATGAAGTGTCTATGATATATTATATATTTGAAGCTACTATTTAACTCTAAATCTAAGTGTATTAAATAACTAAAATGGGGTGAAAGAAGGTTGTTGGTTGAATTCTCCTACTAATAATTTGAAGATATAAAATTGTTTTAAAAAGTTTATAAGAAAAAGTTGTAGATTTAATTAACTCCTTTCGCTTAATACGTACAAACAATTAACATTGTATATCAAAAAATAGTTTACGTATTAATTGAATACGAATATGATTATAGATAAGATAATATTTGATCTTCTTAATTTATTATTAGATAATATGAAAATAAAAGTGTTGATAGTTTTTTCTTAATAAAAATAAAAATGTGATAGGAAAATGAAACCTACCCCTATAATGACAGAAAAATATCAGTAGGAGCTTATAGTCAAGTCTTTTACCATCTGGATTCGTGTATGACACAACAATTATATAAAAAAAAATTGTTATTCTTATAAAGTTTCAGATTTCTTTAGTTTCTAAAGTTTCTTATCTCTATGTTTAATCCTCATTTATGTTTCTTCATCAACAATTATATTTTGAGTGTTAAAATTTGTTGTACTTTTGTCATCCATTTCCCAATACAAATAAACAAAATTAAATAGTGGACTAAAAAATAGAAAAAAAATATTTTTTAAAATATTAAAATTGTAGATATATATTTTACTTATGGAGCTAAGCAAACTTTGAAGATATAAGTTTTATGGACATCGTGAATCTTCTATGTGTTAAATATTTTTTTTTTCATCATTTCTCTCAATATTTATTTTTCATAGACGAATGGTGATGTGTATCAATAGTCTATATATCTCATGAGCTATTTGTCTTGTTCAAAATGATTAAGTTAAAAAATAATACATCATTAGAGTATGATCGACTAGGTTAAGGTCACGTGGAAACAGGTTGACTTGTGACTAGATAGAAACAAGCTGACTTATGACCATTAGGCTTGTGGCCTAGTAGGAAGAGGCTGACTTTAGGCAGAGGCAGGCTTGTGACTGGATAGCAAGAGGTCGGCTTATTGCCGAGTAGGTAGAGGCCAGCTTGTGTTGGGTAAGACTTCTGGCCAGCTTGGTAGAGGCTGGCTTGTGGCTGGGTAGGCAGAGACTGGCTAGGAAGAGGTCGAATGTGGCCTAATACACAAGTCAACCTCTACTTACTCGGTCATAAGTCGCCCTGTTTTTACCCGCCCACAAGTCGACCTCTACCAACTTGGGCACAAGTCAACCTCTTCCTATCCGATCACAAGCTGACTTGTTCCTACTTGGCCATAAGTTGACATCTGCCTACCCAGCTACAAGTTAGTCTCTTCCTACCCAACCACAAGCCAGCTTGATCTCCTTGGCTACAAGCTGGTCTGTTCCTACTCGACCACACACCGACTTGTTCCTGTCCAACCAGAAGTCGACTTATTTCTACCTAGCCCTAACCTGGTTTGTCGTACTATTCTTTAAGTTAGTACACTCAGACCTATACAAGGAAGGGTCGAAAATCCTTAGTTATCTTATAAATAATATTCTTATTGAGATAAATAATTTATGTTCATTTTTACTATATTAATTGTTATCTGACACACCACCATTTGTAAAAGATGAATAGGACTAAAGGGAGAACACTAACCCATGAAAAATTCAAAAAATTTGTAAAGTTCATTTTCTCAATATATGTTGGGCCTGTATATACCCTTAGTTTAAATAAATAAAAACTTTTTTAAACTAATAGTAAAGAACATATTGAGTCAGCCTGTACTTTCTAATAATTTCTCATAAAATTGTGGGGTTTGACGACTATTCTTCTAATATTTCAAATATAATTTTCAATTTCATATTTAATGTAATGCTATATATTCATCTGAGACCATGAAGGTCTCTTATTATGTTATCATGCTACCACATCATGTAATCCATTAATAAGTTCTAACATAGATAGTTAAGTTTTTAAACTTAGAAAAACTGTCTATAAAGGTTTTACTGAAAGATATAAAATTTATTTGGTGATCTCTATGTTTAATGATATCTAACTGTCAATCATGCAAATGAAACATATATCAATATAATAAATAATGTTTAAGTAGCTGGATTGGATGTGCCAACTACTGGGTTTTGCTGATGGGCTTCTTCAATCTGGGTTCATGATGGTCCCGATTCTTGCGCACCGTCAGATGTAATGAGTGGTGGAGATGGATCTAGAATAAACCTTTTCACATTCCTGTACAAATTTTCTAGTAATTCTACACTTTAAGTCTACTTATTTTGAATTTGTATAACCATTATAGTACGTTATGATGGCATCCACCAACACTATCCCTTATTTTTTACACTGATTTATTGCTTTTTGGACTTACACACTGTATTATTCTTCATGGCAAGTGCAGCTGGGGATATATATTTTGCTTATTGAGGATCAAAAGAAGCTAAGAAGCAATTACAAGTACAAGAACATACAAAGATACATAAATTTTCTTGATTTTTACATGTTACTATAAATTCCAATTCATGTCTAGTGCATCTGTGCATTTTGTTTGAGGAACATCTGTGAGTTGGTTCAAGTGGTCCTTTCAGATTGAATAGTGAGTTCTGTCATTCAAGTGGTCCTTACTTACATTCTGAAATGTGTAAACATGAGGAACACCAAAAAGCTATATCAATGAACATAAAAAAAGCTATAAAAGGGGTGATCAAATTCGATCTTAATTCAAAAAGGATTTACAATACATGTGCTCAATGAAGTTTACAATTACAAGCAAGGTTACAGAAATATCTGATAAATCTGATTTGTCAATTTGAACGCAAATGAAGCCTCTCTTCAGCTGATTTCACACCCTCCATCTTCAACATTCCGAGCAGAAAATCACTCCATGTGTCTATAGGACCAGGCAAACACCAATGAACACAATCATTGTACAGTGTCACATTTTCGTTAGGCCAATGACCATATCTACTTGGGTGACCATCTGGTCTCAACATCGATGCTTGTGTGACATCAAATAGCCTATATTTCAAACCCTTTTTTCTAGCTTCCTTTTCAGCAATTTTGAACTCCTCCAATTGAATCATATAAAACTCCAAATCGAGACCCTCTAATTGTGTCTCATTGCTCCTAAATGGCTTAGTTCTAATGCAGTTCCCACCCTGATTCCACAACCCATTCTCAAAATGTGAAGGGGCAAATGTCCTAAGAAACACTGTGCCTTTGAAGTTCTCTAATCTATTGATGGACTTAAAAGCAGTCCTGAAAGCCTTTCTGTAGCCATAGTACATGGTTAAGTCAGGAACATTCTCCAAGAGGCAGTAATGACACCCAACAATTTTTTGTTTCTCATAGAACACCATTGAACGTGTAAACCAATGTCCTCCATTGAGAATAACATAGTCAAAATCTTCAATTTGGGTTATCCATTTCTCATCTGGCTCATCAAGGTAAAGGTTGCATAGGCCAGTTGGGCCTGGCCCCTTTGAATCTGCTTCTTTGGATCTCACCAAATGAGTTGTCCAAAAAGCAGCCATGGTGAAGTTGTAACTTGGGTACTTCCATCTCATAAAGTAATCATCTCTTTTATACGATACATCTATGGGCCATTCCACCTACCAAATTCCAACAAAATGGTTACAGAATACTTGTACAAACACCCAAATCAAAATATGCTCCTTTGCCAAACAAAATAAAAGCAAACAACAAACTGGTGAATGTCAAATAAACGTCATTTTGCTACCAAACAAACATCAACTGTCGTTTCTTTCAAATGCGTATACTTGTTACTATTATTATACAATAATGCATGACGTGATGCGTACTCAACTTATATGTATTTTTTTATTCCTGTGGTAGGAATAACAACAGCAAATGTATTATTCTTTTATTAGCTTAAACTGTATACTCTGTCTGCAACAAACAAAATTTTCAATCTAGAACAACTATTGCATTAACTAAGAATAATGCTGTTTTTGCACAGGTGAGTGTCCCACCATAGTTTTGTATTCTGTAACACTTTTGTATGAAGCCGAGCCACACATGTCACTGCTAAAAGTTATAGTTAAGTTTCAAACTTTATCAGAGAATCCTCTCTTTGTGCCATCTTTGTACTATAAGTATTGCTAATTTTAAGCTCCTAAACAATTGCCAAATTTTGAAATTATTCCATGTAACATCACCTTTATAGCATTTCCTTTTAGCCTCCTTTACTATCCCAAGTCATGTTTTTGTGTTCCCAGGGAAAAGAAGCAAAACCCTGCATGTTACAAACTCGGAGGATCCAGCTCATAGGTGTATTGTTTACATGTGAACTTTTCCGGAAAAGACACAGAAATGGATAGCTAATCTTATTAATAATGCATTACGCTAATGGCAATAATACATTATGATATATATTCACTTTTGTATTTGGAGTGAATATAATAATTGAGTGGTCCCATCTGGTCTCTCATCTCAGATTCCCTTCAAACACAGACTAATATGAAATTTTGTCCATGCATGTAGATATGGATTTGGTTGGCTAAGCTTTAATTTCCCATTAATTTCATATTCAACCAACCACTTAGCCCAATGCAAAGTCCTAATGTTATCAAAGAGTATTTGACGTGCACAACAGCATCTCTGGTTTTTCTAATTTCAGAAATGTGACCTCTCAACAAGATCTATTAATGGTTCAGCTTCAACAATTATTCAACTCTCCACACCACCTTTATAGTTTTCCTCTCTCTGTCTCTCTTTTCTCCCAATCTTTCTTTCTCATATTGGATAAAGTTTGGTGTTACAACTTGAACCTATAATAGCAAGTCCTAACTGCTTCATTTTGCCATTTTTGTTCCCACACACAACACCTCAATTTACAAGAAACTGATGAACTAACTTACTTGTTTACATAATTTTCAGAAACATTATACAAATTCCATCCTCTTAGCTATCTCTACTTAAAAAGTAATGTAAAAAGAAGAAGGAATATTGTAAAAGAGGATCAAGACAAACTGAAAAGAATTTTATAAAAACAACCAAACGTAGTATAATAATTATACTGATCCAAACAACCACTTAGCTAATAGCCTTATGCAGAATGGTTGGAATGTCAAAAGACAACCTGACATAAAACAACAACAAGCTGGGGTACCTTGTGTTTTTCTTTTCCCTATGTCATACAGGAGAAATGCAAGCAAATAGTACTCTTTAACACACACTCACTATAATCATCAGGTACATTTTATGTGTCATACCAAGTTACATGTTTTTTATGTATTAGTTCTTCATTTTGTTTTCTTTTATGGCCTAATGAATAATTAAGTGTTAACGACATCTTATAATTAAATGCGAAAGCTCAATTCTCAACCATTTCTACTTTCAGGTTTGGCAGGACTCGAACAATTATTGCTGTCTGAAATGCAAGTTGACATAAAAACTCTTCATAATAATACCACTGTATAATTCAAAGCAGAAGCCAATAGAATGAAAAGTTCTGCTACCATCAACAGTGACTGAGTTTTTTCTTTTCGAAAGTGTGACTAAGTTACTGGCAGGGTAGCTTCCCCCATAGGGTAATTGTGGGAATACTACTGTGTATCACAAGAATAACCGAGACGTCAAATTTTGTATAGTAATTTTTGAAGTTTTCAATAATGGAAGTCTAGTTAGTTAGATATACATAAAGAGGGGACAAAAATTATACCGACACTCTTTTTTTTTTCTGTGTAGAAAACTTAATCTTTTGATAGAGAAATTAATTGATATCAGTTGGACTGATAAATGGTTTTGGAAAATTTAGCAACACTAATTTAAGGTTAATATATTTTCTTTTATGTGGTAGCTAGACACAGACGTGGAGAACAAGGTGTGACGAGTTGAATTGAATGTGATTGGCACAGTTTCCAGGGAAAAGATTCGATTCCTCGGCATGCATGTTACTTTCCTTTGATCATTTACCTAATCCTTGAATATCGTAAAGGCTTTGGTGAACAAACCAGCCACAAGGGTAAAGGACAACGTATATATAATCGAAAAAAACAGCATCCATATACTTTTTCAATAAAATCTGTTCAAGAAAAAGAGATAAGATGATAAAAGGAAAAAGATATTTGAGAGGATGACGATGTGATAAAAATGGTAATAAAAAGTGTTACAAAATATTGTTATATGGATCACAACTCATCGAACAAGATTGGGATAGAGACATTTGGAAAAAACCAAATACGTGCTGATTAATTGTATTACATAGCTTTCAAAAACAGTGTATAATTATTAGTGGAATAATTAACAAAATGAAGATAAAGTTAAGATAGTGATTTATTTGACTAAAACGTTATTGGTGTCTAATCTTCACGTGTCTGCAGACATTAGAAGAATAGCAGTGATTATGTCTGCTCATAGATTTGAAATCTCACCTTCTTCACTTCAAAATTTTAAACTTAAAATATCATCAAGTTTAGATTTCCATAAAGGAGAGGAAAAGGGCAGTATTATTATCTACTAACTATTAAGATATTTAATATTTGTGGCTCTGAATTTTAGGTATGATAAAGGCTTGCAATGTAATCAGATCCAAAACTAATTTTAAAGTTTGGTTTTTCTTTTCAAGTATATTCCTGTCCGGCAGAAAAACAATCTCTCAAAAGTAGGGTCAAACGTTAAAACCAGACTCTTTCCACTATAATATTTATGTAATAAGTTATGAAAACACCAAGATAAAAATTATATCATATTTTTATGAATTATAAATCCAAAAAGAGCAATATTAAAAACAAAAAACTAACCAGCTGACATGCTCTTGATGGATCAAAAACTTACACCAGAATAGTCTAAGCACAGGCTTAAAAGTTATTAATTATGAACCAATATTAGAGCATATTATATATGTATATACATTTGTATGTATATATAATCGGTTCAAAATGGTAGAGAAAACAAAAAAATGGAAAAGAAATGTATTGATTATAGATAGAAAGAAGCAGGTAATTTTGATGAGTAAAAAAAGTAAGAAAGACTTACCCTTGACAAGAGGCAAATCATGGACTGCATCTGGTTTCTGCCAACTGAGTCTCCAACAAATGCCATGGATTTTCCCCTGACGAGCTCAAGAAACTGGAAAGGGTTGAAGACAGGAAGTTCACATCCACTTGGCTTCCATTTCCACTTCATGAACTCAGAATCTGGTCTACCATACTTCATGCAGTTTTGGTGTTCATGAATAGCCCAGCATGTTTTGTTTGAGTAATATGGAGCCTTTGGGTTTGGAACCCATTCTCCACTGAAAATGTCACACTTTTTTATGGAAGTTGAAGGCAAGCTCGCAGACTCATTCAGATCATCAAATGCTGAGTATGGCTTCTTGGATTCTTTGTTCTTGAGTGATGATGAAGAGTATCTGAACAAAGGGTATGACAGTGGTGTGACAGTGAACAGCAGTATGGCAAACACTGCAAGTAAAGTCACTTTTGGGATCATTTGTTTTGGGGTGCTTTTTCCAAACAGAAGCTCTACGATTTGGAACTTCATTTTTGGAAAGAGGGAGAAAGAGAAGAGAAAGGTAGGAACAAACAGATACAAGGTATCCAACAATGGAGAAAATGGAGAAGTTTTTCTTATATAAAATATCTTGTGTGTGCAAATCAACTTAGGACAACTTTATTTTATTTTAATTTTTACATTTTGATTATGATTGCAAGTACTTAAGAAAGTTTCTTTCTTAATTAATTACACTTAGTTAAATTTCTCTGAGGTTATATATATTTTTTCAGACATGCATGAGACGTCTTTTGAGGAAAGTTTTTGGATTTTTGGTTGTCATCACCCATGCGCTATGCACAGAGAAATATAATATTTGGAAATTGTCTTTTTCTTTGTCCTTCTATGAAACGTTATTAATAACACAAAAATACTGTTTACAGTGATTAATCTTTAAAAACAGACTGTGTTTCTTTTTTATCAATGCATGCATCTTATTTCTAAAACAACATATTTTATTAGAAATCTTGAAATGTCTTCTACACGTACCAAAGCAACTACTACTTATATAATATCTTTATAATATGTTTCAGTGTTGACTTACTCTAATATTCTGCTTTGCTTTGTTAATAAAAATCTGAAATCAGTGAAAAAGGATGGAGAAAACAAGAGAAATAATAAAATAAAATAAAAATAAGTAACAGGAACTTTAAAACAGAAAATATTCTAATTTCTCAATAAGGTTAAAACATATGTATGACCTCAGCCAACAATTTAGTAACGGGCAAAGATAATAATTAATATAATTAATGAATAATTAATTGAAGAAATAAAAGCATTAATTAATAATTAATAAAAATAATAAATATTATTAATGAGTAAAATCGGAGATGACGAATAAGAATATTAAATATTATTAATGAACAATTAATAAATATAATTTAATTAAAAACATATTACAAAATTTATAAATATAAATTTGACATTAATATAAAATATATTTTTCATAACTCGGTTTTATTACAGAATCATTAAAAAAAATCATTAACTTAAATGTCAAGATACTTATTTTTGAATAGAGAGACACTGAGGAATATTTACAAATCATTTGATGATCATCGAGTCTATAATTAGGTTGTTAATTAAAGGAATTTTTTTTTAATAACTTGTTTTAAAATCGTGATAATTTATGGTGGTCTATTTCAAATATTTTTTAAATATAAATTTAAACAGATTAATACATGTGTCCGATATTAAAAATTGTTAAAATTAATTGCATTTACAAAAATTGCATAAAATAAACTACATCGAGATCTGTGATCATTCATCAAATACATATTTTCACCTTGGAAAGTGGAACATTTCAGTGGAACATTTCAGTTGTCTACATTCAGGGGTAAATTAGACATTTCACTTTCTTAATTTGTTCAAGACATAGATTGAATTTGGGAAGTGACAATATATTTATTGATCAGGAATATAATCAAGCTTGCAGGTCAGAATTTTAGATCCAGATCTATATTTCTAATATATTGAACTCCAAATTCTCTTTATTTATACTATTCGAATATCTTCGTTTTCTATAAATATTGAATGGATTTTGTATTTCTGTGATATTAAATAATATATGAACTTTTTGAATTTGATATTCTTTATTAAATAGAAGACGGATGACAGCTTTTCCATGGAAGAATCTTGTGCAATTTTTGCTGTAAAAAGTTGTTATAGTGCGATTCTTTTTTAATATTATGTTGGTGATGTTAGAAACTTATTAATTATATTACGAAGCTGGTTTCCGAATACTACCTAATAATTTTAGGACAATAGTCAAATGTGGTAGGATGATGAATAATGGGTTAAGAAATAGATATATTGGGTTCGTTAATCTTTGTCTGTGCAATCATAACATATCAGGACACGCGTACGAACCACAGGTCATGATCAAGACTACTATAAAACCATTATGGCAAGCTTGTAATATATAATTAATGAGAATTTGATTTAATTAAAATTAAATGTGGGGACTAACTAATTGATAACTGATTTGATGTTTAATTAATTGAAAAATAACCTAATAAAATGTTAATTCTCCAGTCTATCATATAATTAATTGTTTGATTTTTTTTCTTTTTGTTTATATAGAATAATTTAGAAAAATAAAAGATATGTATAAGAGTATATATGTAGCTTCATGTTTATACTTTGATTAGGTATGAGTGATTTAATTTGTGAGTTTTGTAGTAGGAAAGTTGAAGTTGAATGGAGAAGAAGAAATTAGAGAGTAATGGATGAAAGAAAAGGAATGCACAACCACCTTGAATTAAATTGATTATTTTCTCTTTGAAGTTTGTGTGTTGATGAATGGTAATTTATTACAGGCAAAGAAGATGGGAATTGGAAACAAGATGATTTGGATGGAAGAAGACACGAGTGTCTGGTTAGGTAGTAGAACTAATCAGACTACGATGTTTACTTGTGACAACATTAATTGAAACAATTGGAGTAAGGAAAAGAAAAATGATATTTTGACACTAATTTTTGGCATTATTTTGACAGTGTATATGTGTCAAAATATGTTAGATAATTTTAAATTAAAAAAAATTGAAATAAAGATATATTTGAAAGAAAAAATCAAATTTTTTTTTAAAATTTAAAATTGTCCAATCACAATTTGACACGTGTACAGTGTCAAAATGATATCAAAAAATTAGAATAAAAAAAAGCAGATCCAAGTTTGACCAACGTAGCCAACTAGACAAGTACACTTCACTTCACTGCATGCATTTTCCAAATATTTACTTATTCAACTTTTTTTTAATAATAATTTAATTTTTATCTAAAATATTTTTTTTAATTTATCAAACCTATCACATCACATCATTCATTAACTTTTATAATTTCAAATCTTTTCTTTTATTACTATATTTTCCTTAATTCAACCAACTCTATACCAACTTTTTTTTTCTCAAATTCATTTTTCCAAATTCATTTTCAAATTCAAACACAACCGAAAGAAACAATATCACAAATGAATAATGCAAAATAAATACCCCAATAGATTGCATAGAAAAAGGTATTACTGGTGTACAATTTTGTTTAGAAGTGGGAACTGTAGGAATATATTTTCATATATTAATGTCTCAATCGTGTACAATAAAAGGAAATTAAATGTATGAGTAATCATAGTTGAGTACTGTAGTTAAATCACTGAACCTAATGCAATTAATTTGAAGAAAATCAGAATGAAAAAAAAAAAAAATACTGGAGAGAATAATACCAGAAGAATTTGAGAGAGAGTATACCACACACATAACATCCACCTAGAGCATGTGGTCCTTCATAAATACATTCTCACACGATATTTTTTGTATATCATAATTTTAATCTCATAAAATCTAACCTGATATAAAAAAATAAGATCCAAAATTTTTATAATAATGAAAAATTATTTTAAAAAAATTAAATTTTAATCTCATTAATTTTTTTTTTTATAAACGTTGAAGTTAATGTGGAGGAAGGCCCAGCAATAATTGAGGAGGAACGTGGTAATGAAGCTAATAATGTGAGAAAGTTTAACTTTACACCTAAACTAAATTACATGTTATCTCTTTCATTGTCATGTTCTCTTTTTAGAGCCTTTTACGTTGGAAAATCTTCAATATTCCATCTATTACTTCTTTTTCTCACATCTTACAATAATCATTGTACCTCACTCATCCTTTACTCCTTCTTTTTCCTTATTCAACAAAGGATAATGAAAAATAAATGACAAATAAAGTATTAAAATATATATGGTTTTTAGGTTATTTAATTCTACAACATTTAAGAAAATTATGCAAACAGAAAGACCTATGTATCAAATAAAGTTGCATCATAAATAAATACTTTTTTTTTCTATTTTACACTCAATTAGTTTAAAAGTAAGATAACAATTCATTTTCTTATCATCCATTATTTTACCTACAGATAAATTCATATGTTCATAAAAAGACATATGCTAATAATATTTTGAATCATTTTTACCTTAAATTTGGCTTAAATATCAAATTATCCTAATGCAAAAATAAGGATTTGCAGAGCTTTGATAAAATAAAACTGGTGAAATAACTTTAGTTGAAATAATTAAAAAATTTAATGAATTTAATTTGTGCAAAACACTTTTAAGAATAGAAAACCATATACATTGATGACAGCAAAAGGATAAAATACAGTCAAGTCTACTATATTAAATTATCTAATTTCCATGTTAATGGAAAACAAGAAATCAAAATAATTAGTATGATTGTATTGCGGGAGGTAAAGTTATATTATTGTATAATTCAGAATATAATTTTGTATTATAAATTGTTCAATAAAAAATAACTTAATTCTAAAATCACTTTTAAATTGATGTCACGCACTATACAATCCGACATATCTATACAATTCAAAACTATAATTACATAAAGAGTATAATTGTAATTTTGAAAAATAAGGGATGCAGAAAGAAAAGATCGGGGTGAAGGAATAAATTTCCAATCTGTTCTTCCACATATTACACATACTGGGCCGAAAAAAAACCTTCAAATGGGCTTCATTTATATAACATGACAAGTGAAAACTTTTTTAACAATGCGAATTTCTTAATTACCCCTCCTTCATTTTTTTTTAATTGAATGTTTTCTTGCAATTTATAGTTTATTTATATCCCGTGATACAATCATTATAACAAAGTACCAAATTGAGTAATAGTCATATGATAACTATATATATACATAGTTCTAAAAATCTTTGTTATATATATGCGTGTGAATCTAATGATTAAACTATGATATAATAATTAATCTAAACTTTAATTCTATTTTTTTATCATAACAGAAATTTTCATTTGATACTATGAGTAATATATAAAGTGGAAGAAATCCTCTTTAGAGATTGAGTGGATGTAGGTCAATAACTCATCCTTATCTTTGATTATTCAAAATAATTAGCATATAAAATACTGAATTTAATACTTTAAAAAAGATGATGGTGACTTAACTACAAATCACACCCAATTTAATCTCCTATTTATAACTATGAATAATTGCCCACACGTTACGATTAAGACCTTAATTTATGAACTACTCTCTTCTTATAAAACATTTTCGTATAATAAAATTCTTATTACCATGCTGTATTAATGAATAAAATAAAATAGTTAATTTTTAATGCATTTATTTATATATATAAAAAAAAAGTGTTACACTGATAGTACATATAAATTAAATTCTAAAACGAATGAGTTTTTAAGAATTTTATAGTCAACCTTAATATTCAAGATATAGCCAAAGAAAAAAAAAATTGGTATACATATAAATTTCAGGATTAAAACCACATATTTAAAGTACAGGAATTCCTTTCTACACAAACAAACAAACAGCAACCTTTTCTTTGCTAATTTAATTACACAATATAAATAAAATATAGAAAATAAGAGATTAAACATATATATATATATATATATATATATATATATATATATATATATATATATATATATATATATATATATATATATATCTTGACTGACTGGTATATGCGTGGTTAGCCTTCCATGCTCTTAATGCTTAACATTTCACAGCAATTCTCACATTCAGAAGCAAACACACTTGAATTCATTCATTTCCTTCCTTTCCCTTTTAACAGACAAACACAAACTATTACTTTGTTCATCATATCAGATACCCTTTTCATTCTTCTTTCTACAATAAGTGTAGTTTTGTTTTCATCTTTTTCTGCATTATCTACCAAGGAACAAGGTTTGTTTCTGACCCTTTTGTTTTTTCATTCTTTTCTTTGTGCCTGTTGATTATGCAGTGCTTAGTGTTTATACCTTTGACTGTTTTTGAGCAGAATTAATCAACAAAGATGGTGATGATGGGTCTGGGAAGGTTGGTAGGGTCTCTAAAATCCAAAATAAGGTCTTTGAAACTGAAGAAACCTTATGATAAGATGGAGAAGAGTGAGAGTATGAGGGTTGAGATAAGAAGCAGAAAGGCCAGAAAACTTATTGAAGAGACCCTAAAAATTGCTGATTCTCCTAAGTCCAGAACCTTCACTTTATGATGTATTATTGTTCACTGTATCTATTGGTAAAAACTCTTCAATAATTATATACATCTGTCTTTAAATTTCAATGATTTTAGCTTCTGCTCTTAGCCTCATGCATCCACTATAATTAGTACTACTGATCAATCATGTTAGGTATACAAGTCTAGAACTTTTGGTATGAAGCATGCAAAAACTTTGCAGAATTTGTATGAGTTTGTTTTCTGAGGCACTTAGATGAAAATGGATTGATTAATGAGTTTTTAAGGCCATTTTTCATAGATGAGATTAAAAGGTAAAAAGTTGGAGAGAAAAATATCTGTATTTATGCACTGTGTTGTAGATTTTCACTGAAGCTCCTTTCGTTTTCAAATTTATTGCTTATTAACATCAGGTCTGGTTTTAGGTGGACCATCCTATGCATGGTGCAGGCCAATTATGTCACCTTCACTTTTTTTCCCTCTTGTTTTAAATGAACTGTAGAAATATTTAAGTATTTTCCAAATAAATTAAACAAAATATACATTTTCTCCATTCATATCCAATTACTGATTGACATGTTTGATCATTCTTTTATGGCTCAACTTTTCAACAGTAGATAAGTTATATTATTTACGTGTTTTATTTGTTTTAGGTATTTAATATAAAGGTAAATTTACATGTTGGTTTTTTATAATATTTAAATTTAAAAAAAATCACACATATCATACAAAGAATAATTGAATATCCGACAAACAAGTATATCCTCGGCAGTTTTGTTAGTTAAGTGGGAAATTTTGTTCCACGAGATAAGATTTTACAAAAACAATTTAGTGTAAACATTTAAACCACCGAATCCAGATTATATTTTGACAAATAATTAGTTATTTTTAGAAAAATAATTTAAGAAGTTAATAAGAATAAGAGTTTAATACATATGCAGAAAAAAAGTTTTTTCATTGGTAGTTTTTTTTTTTTTTTTTTTTTTTTAAGGTAATGGTTGTAAAATCTATGCAAGCTAACGTCCAACTAACAGATAAGATAACCCATCAAACTCAACCACCAATTTCGTAATCTCAAAACTATATATATTATTTATAAACTCAAAACTATATGCTCTCAATAGAATACACAAGTAAAAAGGTGCCAAACAAAAATGAGAAATTTCTGTGGCCAAGATATGCTTCCAACATATATTTATTATATATAGATTTCAAAGCGTGGTACTAAATATTGATAAATAATCTAAAATAATCGTGAACTTAAAACTCTAATGTCATATTAATAATATAAATAAATTTTAAATTTAATTTAATTTTATAAAATTTTACTAGATAAAATGAGAAATTTCTATGGTTCATTTCAATGTGTATTTGTCGTACTAAGACATATACATTCGAAATAGATTCTAATTTGTGATTATAAATCTTGTATTTACTTATTATCTATCATAACTTGATATTAAATAAGCAAATTTTCATATTATCCATGAACTACAGTAAAAGGACATCAGAAGATGCATTAACGTTAAAAAAATTGGAGAATAAGTGACAAGTAAACACATAAGAAGTGGATATGTAGTGTTTGTCAGTGTCTGGAATGAAATTGTTCTGAGATTTCTGCAGAGGATGGAAGAAATAAAGTATATTGAATTGGTAAGTAAAACTGTTTGAAATGGTGATGTTAGAGAAAAATAAATAAAAGCAGTGTTAGTAAGTGCAGTGGGTAGCCACGAAGAATAAAGTTGAAGATTTGTGATGTGGAAGTTTGGCTGCACGTGAATCATGAGATGTTGCTGTGACGATGGAAGATAAGATAGTAATTGCATTGCTTATGATTTGGCAAATGCTTGCCCATGAAAATGCACTCTTCCAAAGGAAAACGACTAACCATACTATTCTTTCTTCCAAATATACTATGTCCAAATTTATACCAAGTTCGAGATGTCTATATCTCGACGTGAAGAGATGTGTTGAAAGTTTATATCGACTAGAGATAAAAATAAATTATAATATATAAATTACAAATCAGTTATCTCAAATTGAGTTAAACTTAAAACTCATTTCATTCTTATTATCAAAGCTTCCCTTACAACAAGCCAAATACTGTGTAGAAGAACTTGTTAAGGTTTATTCAGTTCAGTTTTCTGATATAACTTGTCAATGACTGCTTTTTAGTGTGAAGAATGGTCACAGCGTTTTTTTGTTGAAGTTCTTACTCTCTTGTGCCATTGTAATTATGATCCCTGAGGAAACAAACAGTTAGAGCAATACAATGAGCAAAGAAACAGAAAACAGCAGTAAAATAGGGAATACTCATTTTCATAGTGAATGTTTCCTTGTGAGAGTGGGGGCCATGAGAACCAACCCAACCAACATGTTCTCTTGCTTCGAATTTGAATCATGAAATCATACCTCTTGGTTGCATGTGATGTAACTAAAATAAATAAATATATATATATATATATATATATATATATATATATATCTTCATTCAGAGTTTATTCTTCCATACCATATCTATATATATAAAAAAAGAAATATATAAAAGTAAAATCTTAAATTAAAAATAACTTAATTTTATTTATATGAATTAGATTCAAAATTCATCATGGAAGAAATATACATCATATCATATTTTCAATCAAATTCAAAACTATTAAGATATTTGATAAAGAAGAGGTTCTTTTTGTAGATTCAGGCAAAAATGATTTGCTATTTATTGATTAGGATTTTTTTTTTAATTTATGTAAATAAACAAGTCGTGTAATCTTCACACAACTTCATGAAAAAATCTTAGATAAAATAACTTTTATATTAACACACTAAAAAAGATGAAATTGTGTACCTCCAAACTTTTTTAGATACTAAATAAAATTCAATTATGAATACATGTAATCAATTACATAGTACTAAAATTATGTAAGAAAACACGATTTCATTGATAATCTATTATACTACAATCATAGTCGATTACCAATGCTAAAATCATAAATTAAAAATAATATTACTTTTTTACATGAATTAAACTCAAAACTTGTCAGGAAATAAATATACATTATATCACATTAAGAATCAGACTCAAAACTATATGATAAGGAAAAATATATATATATATATATATATATATATATATATATATATATATATATATATATATCAAGAAGGAAGATTCATGGTAAACATATAATTCTAATACTTTCATATGAGTATTATATATATTACATGTATTTAGTGTTGTAGCATTGGTCGATGGTCTATAATTGTACTTCATATTTGCATTGCACATGCATCAGATTCAGACACGTTGGGTTGAGTTATCCGTAAAGATATTTGATAGATTTGACAATGACAAAACATCAACAACTCTTTAGTGAAAACCTGTGCAGTCTTTAGGTATATTCTGTGTCTGTTATATGGGCATGTACTTGAAATTGAAGTTAACATCGATCACAATCAATTGGAACAGATCCTTATCTCAATGCACAAATGAAATTCAGTTTAACAACTCTTTCATTCATGTCATTATTTACTTAATCTCATGATCGCAATACTCTTAAATGGAGATTCAGAACAAATTACAGCATCAAATTAATTAGGTAAGAATGGTCACAACAAATTATACTAATTAGCCTCATTTTAATGAAAAATATAAGGATTTCTCCAATTAATAAAAGAATACTAAAAGGAGTATGTTGCCATGAGGAAGAAGATATAATAATGTTACTGAAAGTATCTTTTCTATATTCTTAATCACGTATTAATTGCTATAACATATATAATCATGCTTATAACCTACTATATATCAATTCATGGACCATACTTACCTAAAATACAGCACATAATTTAAGTGACAGAGGGCATATATCACATCATGCACAAGGTACAAGACTGTCTTAGGTATATTGGTTTATCACAAACAAGAATCCATAATAAAGGTTAGGAATCACTAAATTGATCTCCAAAGTGTATGCAAATGCATATTAGGTTTATTTAAGATTATATGCTCATTTTGTGGTTTTACATATTAAGGAGTTGATTTTAAATTTAAAACTTATGTTAATGAGTTTATGTGGTTGTTTAACATCTCCAATTCGTCATCATAAATGTCTATGTTCCATGCATTACTGATATGTACTGTGTATTTAAACATGTGATAAGTTGATAAATAATGTAGACAAATTATGTTAAGAAGATGATAATAGTACCTGTAATGTAGGTGTTTGAGAGAAATGAGTTTCATAAAAATTCATGCTGAAAACATCTCATGCTTGTATTCACTATTGGTGCTAAAGTTGTTCTAGTTTTGACTGATTATTACAATAATATATATATATATATATATATATATATATATATATATATATATATATATATATA
>NC_028354.1:18898712-18920820 GCF_000741045.1 Vigna radiata var. radiata | reverse complement strand
ATATATATATATATATATATATATATATATATATATATATATATATATATAGATATAGATATATAAATAATAATAGAGTATTTATGTACAATTACAGTTTTTAATATAATAGATTATGTTTACAAATATTATTTTACTATTTACATTTATATAAAAATATTTATAATAATTATTTTATTGATTATAAAAGTATCAAGTTTTTAATATAAAAATATAATAACATATATGTCATAAAATAGATTATTTTTATATATTATTGTCATTAATGTAAAATTTAACTTTTTGTTTATTAAGATTGGATAATAATTTCTTATTATAATTTAACATTTTATTTTAAATTTAATTCATATTTCAAAAATTATTTTTGCATTGAAGTATAAAAGATATTTACAAATTATTTTATTACATCAATTAAATTAACTATAAAATTTTCAGTAATTTTATTATTTTTTTATTCTCTTTCTTCTAATTCAAACATTATTATTATTATTGGTTTTTTCTTTCTTTCTATCTTCTGCTGTCCCTTTAATCTACACAAAACATTAATCTTATAGAAATTGAAAATAGAAGTAATGAAAAACAAAATCATGAAAATTATTGTTGATGAAAATAGAAGTTAATTAAGATTTTAAAAATTACTCGATTGAAAAAAGTTATAAATTTAAAAAAAAAAACTTCTTAAACAAAATAAGTGTACTATAATATATAATGGTAAAACCTACTTGAAATATATAAAAAATAATGAAAATAAATATCACCATTTACATATTTACTAGAAATATATAAAAAGCAATGCCCATAACTATGTATTGATATTGTTACTCCGGTATTTTGATAACATATAATGCCAGACAGGAATATAATGGTAATGTTCTAACATTACTCTTCAATCCTTACAAGTTTTTCAACCAATTTATTAATATAAAAAATCCCATATTAGACATTCTACAGCTGAGTTGATTTGCAATTGTTTGTATTGCGGCATTGCATTCCAAACTTTTCAGAGCAATTAGCTAAAATCTCAAAATGTATAATTTAAAACATAGAAAGGCCTTGAAAATGTACAGAGTATACAGGAATGTGCATTTAGCTATATTGGCAGAAAAAATAGATTTGAAATCATTTAATGGAAGGTAAGGGGAGACAAGAAATAAATAAAACTAAACCATCCCAAATCTCAAATAAAATATATAGGCAAGTTAGATAGGTAATGTTTTACCAATTTCAGGTAGAGCAATTATAGGCGGGGAGAATGTCTTCCCAATAATGACGAACATTTGTTTTCCCTCTCGTGGACTATGCACATTACAACAAGATAGGACAAAACCAAACGTTCATGAGGCAGACAGATGTTCCAAAACTCAAGGTCATCATCATCTCCTACCGGAGTTTACACCTCGATTAGCTTCATATACACCTCCACTACGAGCAGGTGGTGTTGTGGATCCATATGGCATATTGTTCAGCGGTGGAGCATGTCCATGAGGACCACCAACCCCTCTTGACTGTGTATCATAGCCACCTGCTCTTGATGATTCGTAACCAGCTCCTCTCTGCATATCATATCCTGAACCTCTCTGTGGATCATAGGAAGTTCTTTGAGCATCAAAAATTGCCCCTCTCTTGGAATCATAAGTAGATCCTCTAAAGGCATCGTAACCAGTCAGCCTCTGCGTGTCGAAAGTAACACCCCTCTGCGCGTCATAATTAGGCCCTGCAGATGCACCATAACCAGGTCCTCTAGGAGCATCGTAACCAGTCCCTGCAGGAGTTGGACCCGTTTGAGCTCCAGCAGAAGCAAGTGTAGTAGAACTGCCTCCACCCCCACTGGCTGGGGGGAGGGGACCACGTCCCTGTAAAACAAAAGTATTCGAATTCAAAAAACTGAATCAACTTAAGAACATGGCCATTCAAATCAGTAAATCTTACTTTGTCATCATATCTCAAGATACCACGTTTACTGATACACAAACATTTCAGATCAGTATTGGAACCGGAGATTTTATGTTTTCGTTTTAGTCACTTTGATATCTAAAATTATCCCCAATTAAGGACACAAATGCAATGACCCCTCATGGTAAATGTGGATATCTAATGCTAGATTAGGAGCTATTTTAATAACTGGTTGTAATATAGAATTTGCATTCAGGTTTTTGAATCTATATCAGATTTCAATATCAATTTGAAAAATTCTAGTTTTAAGGCACTAAGCAAACAAATTGCTTGGAAACCCCATTATTAGTGCCTAATCTAAACGCAAATTAAAATCTTTCATCAGAAACACTACATTAAACACGGTAATTAGAGGAACAAATGTTAGAATATAGCAGTTGAACACAAAGCATTACCACTATATCATTCCTGTTTTCTCTGCACACAAATAATACACTAACAGATTCCCAGTGGTCATCATGCAAAGCACCTATAAACATAACAATGAGCATGATAATCCTATAAATTTTGTATTTCTTTGTCATGGTAACAAAAATCATCAGAAAGGTGATTATGTTAATTTGGTACCATCAGAATGGTGATTATCGAACATTAATGAGTAACAAAAGCATAGAGAAATCAGATAAAAGTTTATGAATTCAGGTTTCTCCATTAATATAGAAGAAACAAATAAATTCCAGCTAGGCATTTAGTTCAAAAAGTTCATCAACAGGTAGTATAATAAACCCAGGAACACATCATTAATTCTTGATACAGGAGGCAGATACTCAATTACAATTTGCAAGCATTATTTTATTTACTATATTTAAGAATAAAGAGTTTATAAAATAAATAAAAACAAGAAAAATCCACAGATTCATTTTTATTAGAGGATTTGAAAATTAAAAACATTAGGCAATGAACTAAAAAAATGCACTCCCACAAGAAACCCAAAACAGCGTAACACAGGGAGGCATCACACACCTGCATAACAGAATAACCATCTTCATAAGCATTTTGTCCCCCAGGAAGACCAGAAGCCTCGTTCTCATTAGTTCCAGAGGTGCCACCATATGGCGCACCTGAATTTTTATTACCAGTGATCAATCCACAAAACATGAAAAATTGAGGGACAAGGGCTCTATTCTAACACAGAAAACAGGTATGAAAGGAGATACATACTACTTCTCCGATCCACATTAGCAGTGTTTGAAAGCTCGGCTCGAAGTTTTTCCACTTCCCTACTCATAGAAACATAGTTCTTTTCCATCACCTGAAGTGACTCAAGGTGATCATTGTATAATTTTTTTTCATAGTCAAAAGTGGCCCTGCAAGACCAGAACAAAAGATTGTCAAGGGCACTAAACATGGCACTCTGGCACTATGCCAACATGCTGTAAGGAGAGAGTTGGAACAGAAATTGAATTGGTTGACTTTGAAGTTGGCTTGAGTGAATTATGAATAAAAAACGGCAGATGTAAATCTACGATAAGAATCAAACCGAAATGATAAATAGGTCTAGAAGGGTCACATTGGTGACTGTTGGGATTCCGAATAGAATGGCATGAGAATGGAAGATTTACTATCAACCAAAACAGGATCCTATAGCTGCCAAACCTGTTTTTAAAATGTGTGCCTACCACATGCTAACCACCCTAGCTGAGCCTAGCCTGCCTAAAAGGTGAAGTGTAGCAAGGTGCCTTAGTATATATCTGGTTGCATAAATGCTCTGGCTAGTACATTGCTAGGCAAATCCATGGATATTGATATTGAAGAGACTCCCAAGAGGGTCATACAAAAGGACAAGGAAATGCCATAGGACTTCGTTCAAAATTCAAACACTCGTAGTTTAGAATAAGATGAAACAACCATTGCCTTCAATTCAAACTACAGAAGTCATGTCATCAGATTCTATACTCAAGAAATTAGGATTTTCAGTAAAACAGTCTCCAGGATGAATTCAAATTAAAGAAATGTAAGAGATTAAAATCAATTCCAATGAGATCCAAAGTAAACAGCTGAGTTTAAAGAAAAGAATTTACCAGAGATAGAAATTACATTTAGGAAAACTTGGGAAGAACTTTAGTGACTGATTAAGTTAGATAAAACAGACTGCAATATGCCTCCTCAGTGCCCAAGCCTCCACCGTTATAAACAAATGCAATGGAACCAGAACGGAGATCAATCAAGAAATTAGGTATCAGCCTACGGTTTGATTGTAATACACAACCAAGATTGCTGGCAGATGAATAATACCACACTCTAGGAATAAAGTATTACACCCTACTGGAATAAATCCTAATCTTATAAGAATTGAGTGAGTTTGATTCACAAAACCACATTACATTCCCAAGAATCATATTCTTCGGAATATTATAGCTTAGAATATTTTCTAAATTTAAAAATAATTTAAATTTAAAATAAGAAAAAAATAACGTTGTATGTATAATAGTAAGCAAATTACCATATTGCCATGAGAATATCACTTTCCCACCCCTTCCTCTTGGGAATAAAAACTACTATAAGCATGGGAATACAGGTTTCCTGAGAATAAAAACATCCGAGAATCACGGTTGATAACCTACTGACAAATATGGGAATAAATATTCTCAGTCTTATTCCCAAGAGTAAAAGAAGCTGTAAAACAAACACTCGTAAGTGTAGTGGGAAACTCATTTCTACAAGGTTGGATAATATAAAGGATCTTCTTTAAATGAGAAATTTTATTATCATCCCAGCTGATGTGTGATCCAAAGACATGAATCAAATCAGTTAGATTTGAAAAAACCCACAGTAATATAAACAAACCAGGCTTCAAATTAACGGGGACACACTCAATGTTATTAAAAAACATCAAAACTCCCGCTTAAAAAAAGAAAAGCATAGTACAATTTACAAACAAGAGAGCATAAGTTCAACACTTGAGGAGCTCAATGTAGCACAATTTACGGACAAATAAGACTAGAAGAGAAAATGACTGTCATGGGCACATTTTAATCAATGGGAAATGGAGAAGATGATGACAAGAAAGGAACAATATAAGATACACATACTATGTACTACAAGATTACCCTATAATAACAACAAAAAGGAAAACAATAAACAAACTCATTGGAGCAACAGCATAATTCATGAAAATGTTTATTTAATCATAACAGCTGTAAAGGTAACAGAGCCGCATGAAAAACATAAGCAGATTGCCCCAGCCAAAAAAACTAGAGGGCTGCAAAAGAAGGCCTCGTACAGATTCTCCGTCCTTTTTTCTTTTTGATAGAACAAGTTTTGCAAAGAAAAGAATCCCTCTAAAACTGATAAGAGACAAAGCTAAGCACAAAAATAAAATAAAATTCTTAAGGTAGTCAACATAACTACTCCAGAGTAAGGGGATAAACTATACATTAATAACAATATAAACACCTGTACTAAAAAATAAAAAGAAAACAAATAGCTATATAGCACTTTATAGGAAAATGTGTTAGCTTTCATTCTAAATAGAAATTTCAGGGTAGAGGCTTTAGGAAGTCTACAAACACCTTTCATATTACTAGCACTAATCCCATATTCTTGTCATGTACCGCAGTTCAAGCAAAAAACACTGAACCCTTGAAAAGTGAAAATTCATTCCCGAATGTGGTACAAACTACAAATACTTTCTCTAGATAAATACATAATAACATTTGGAGAAACCATGTTAAAAAAGACCCAAGGCTCCATTCCCCTTTGTGTTGGGTCTTTCAAGAGGAAACACCAGAGAGAGTCCCCCATGAACTGAGTTAACCCATATAAAAGACTATGATACCACCTCCCACCCAAAAGTTTAAGACAATGAATTTGTGAGTCTTTTTTCTTATGTTACTTAACTTTATCATTTCTATTCAATATGGGACTCAAACACACTTGGATTCCCAAACACTTTGGACTACCACAAATCGACCAAGTATGCATGACACTAGATGCAAATATCAACACAAAAATCTCTCTTGCTTTGAGGCAGGAAGAATGATCATAAGTAATAGTAATAGAGTTTGAAATTAGACAGGGCCCAAAGCTTCACTCATAACACGAGGTACCACTATTGCATGTGGCCTTTCACTTATCTCCAATTCCAAACAATGGAAAACCTCTCATGAGTTTATAAAATCCTCAGACATCAAAGAATCGTTTCTATCCCTGTAAACACAGGCAAAACAACATTTTGGAGAAAGGAGAGCCTTTATAACATTTTCTGCATAACAAAACCGGTCTAGTTTATTGGTTCCTTATATTATAAGCCATCTATCAAATCATCTAAATGATATTCACCTTGTCCAATACTCCCAATTCCTCCATTCCCTTCAACTAAAAAACTCTTCACAATACTTTCCAGTAAATAAAGTTCACACAAGTAATTTCTCAATTTAACTACCCATTCATTTTTTTCCCTATTTCAAAGATATGTTATTAGGTTATATCCCTCATCAAATGGTGATAAATGTCAAATAAACAGACACAACTACCTTTAAACTTGCCAATTGCCACATCTCTATAATATCCCACCCTTCACGAATACTAACACAAAGTCTCCAGAACCAAATAAACAAATACCATCCCATGAATTTTACAGGCATAATTGCATCCCATAGAGAGACAGCTAGCATTCCAAATCACCTAGTCCACAACACCAGAAGCAATGTCTACATAGAAAACAACACTTAACCAATGCTTTCATATACTTAGTCACTTTCTACATCATCATCACAACATTTTCTCTAAGAAGAACCCATTATACACTACATCATAAGTACACATCTAACCTAAAAAAGGGGCAGAAGAAGGATACCTGCAATGCTGATAGTCCTGTCTGAGGCATTCAAGTTCAGAGATAAGGGCAGGGATTTGAACAACATCAGTGTGAACCCTCTGCAGTTCCTGAGTCAGGTGCTGCGCTTTTGAAACAAGTTCATCCTTGGACAAAACAAGGTTTTGCGCCTCCCCGCGAGCCTGCTGCAGTTCCAGCTTCACGCCCTCTGCGCTCTGAACTTCGCTCTCCATCTTCGAGATCTTCTCCAACTGCGCGCGCACTTGCTGCTCCCGCTCCCCCTTCAGTGCCGCCACATGTGCATGGAGCATCTGCAGTTCGTGCTGAGCCGCCGCTAGCTCCTGCCGCAGGGCACCATGCGTCGCTGCAAGCCGCTGGTTCTCAGTAGCCAGGCGCTGCATCTCCACGTGCTGAGACGCAAGCTTCTGCTCCATCACCTGCGGCGGCGGAAGTAGATCGAATGGCGCCACAAGCGGGTGCGGCATCGCAGCAGGACCCGGCGGAATCGAACGCCGCAGGTGCGGAGGCGGCGGCATGCGGCCTTTGCTTCCCATTGCTGAAATCGTAATATTAGGGCACGGAGTAAACGGAATTTGAAGTACTGGGAAAATAAGATAATGAATGAAAAGGAGATTGCGAATGATAAAGACGGGTGAGATTAAGGATGAGAGAGACAGCGAATCCAAAAGGATTTCCAAACGAAGGAAGGGTAAAAACCCTAATCCAATGATGAAAAAATCTATGGTAAGTTATATTATGTTTCCAAATTTAAACTACCATAATCTATTTTTTCCTTCCAAAGGTTTATACAAAACTTAATTGGAAAGAGTGCTTTAGCTGTTTTAATTTTTTCTCAAAGTAAGAATTTAACACATTAAAATTTCGTTTTTAATCTCTAAAATATAGGATAAATTTTATTTTATAGATGAAAGAAATTCTTTAAACTTAGAAAAAGAAATATAATTTATGTCTACTATCTACCTTAAATTAGGGATTAAAGTATTTTTTAAATTTACTTTTTATCCTTCAAATTTTATATTAAAAAACTATCATGTATATTTTTTAATTCAGTCTACTAAAATTATATTTTTCTATTTCAAAGACTTAAACTATAGTTAAATAAAATATTCATTACATTAATAATTAAAAGTAAAAAATATATATATAAATTGACTACCTCAAATTTTCCAATTAATCCCAAGTGGATGAATCCAAATTAGATAGTCAGTGGCCCAAAGTGAAAAAATAATTAATTCTAAAAACCACTAGGTCAAAATAAACAATTTAGAATTTAAAAGCATAAAACAAAACCTCCCAGTTGTGAAATTACTGTCAATTTTAAAAAGTAGACATTTTCTTTACCTTTTCAAAAAATTGTTCAACTGTGATGAATGAAAGTAAATTTAGCAAAGCTGCTCCATAATGTATTGACTACAACTAGAACAAAAGAGATTATAACAAAATTCTACGTGTATAATAAGTTGAAGAGTGTGTGACCAATTGTAAAATGGCTAAATAAGTAATTAAACTAATATCTTTAATTAATTTGAGTATGTGAGTATCCTCGTTCAATTGTGTGCAAATGAGAGGATAGAGGTAGTTGTTATAATTCCAAGTGATTATTTAACTAATTTACTTTACACAAAATTTTCCAATTTTTAAAAGTGATGAGAAAAAAAAAAGGAAGAAACTAAGGAATTTGCGGAGAAGTCGTTCTAAATGAACAATCCAGGGCAGAAACCGAAGCTGTCATTTATTAACAAATGAATGGATTGACTAAAGATACATGTTGATTTCTTTGACATAACTATACATACACCTTAAATAGGAGCTTCTTGGCACCTCTATTACATCATGTCCTCCTTTCTTTTCGGTGCAAAACTCTGGTCACTTAGAGAGATCCGTTTTTTGGATGGGCGTGATGGCTGCATGAATAAATACTTCTCAAGTAGTTATGCTGCTCCATCGAACAAATTTTCCGAAAGCACAAGCAGAGTCAAGTCCTTGTATTCAAGGATTCAAAATCTGGGTAATTTACACTAGCTAGCATTCTGCACTTCATCTAGCTACAAGTTGTCTTCCATCTCATCTGGTACATGTAATTTCTCAATGGCAGCCTGTTCAAAATGAAGTTTCAAGTTGCATAAGAAAATGAAGACGAGTTAGTGCAAATGTAGAAGTTGTGATCAGTCTAAAGCAAAACTACTTATATTAGGAGCCAAATCACCTTGATAGAAGCAGCATCTGTTGCAGATGGTTTCAAATCCAGAGATATACCGTAATGAAGCATAGCTCTCTCATGCATGTTACGCCTTTTATAGATCCTACCCATCAAAGCATAAACACTACTTTCTCGGGGTGCGTACTCTTTAAGCTCCTCTAGGACTTCCAATGCTTCCTCAAACTTTTCCAAGCTCAAGAGTATATTGGCCTTCTGATACATTGGAAGGGGATTCTTTTTATCAGCTAAAATAGCCTTATCCATTACCATCAGTGCTTCTTCGCTTCTCTGTCAAGCATACAAGCATAAGATAATTTCAGAGTTTCCCAGATACTACAAAATACAAAAGCCAAAGACAAATGGAGTTCTTATTTCTGTATGTACTAACTACAAGTAGTATGGTAAGAGACATTTACCTTCAAGGCATGCAAAGCAGTACCAAGGTATGACATTATTACAGACGAACGTTGATTGATTTGGAAAGCCATTCGAAAATGATGTTCAGAGAACTCAAACTTTTCTTGGCGTAGGTATACCATTCCAAGTCCATACCAAGCATTATAATGCCTTGCATCAACCCTGAGCGCACTCTGGTAGCATTTGATTCCATTCTCAAAATCTTCTAGTGCAACATACCTGTTAGTAGCGATGAATTAGAAGACCAAAAAGAGTTGCAGAAGTTATTGAGACTTGTGGATATGGTATAAACAAAGGGAGTGGTCATACTCGTGTCCACAAAGGGTGTGTGCATATGCAAATCTGGGATTCAGTTGAACTGCCCGCTGAAAATTCTTCAGTGCAGTTTCATGATCCTTTTGCAGGCTGTAGCAATTACCCATTGCACACCTGCCAAAGCATTCAACCACAATTATAAACCCATATAAAATGAAAACAATCATAATAGAACAGCCAAATAAAGAAGAAACATCTACACACCCATGGTTCTCAAATAGCAGTTGATGTTATGACAATAAGTATACCTCATGAAAAGGTTTTGAAAAGAATAGGACAAGGAAAGGAAAAATAGTGATATACACAAATGGGCTACATATGGAAGATCTAATATTAAATGGATGTAGGTAAGAATATAGATGCTAAAGTTATCATATATACGTCTGGAATATGGCATTAGTCGACAACAAACGCAATTGCAAAAGTACAGCACAGTTTTCACTCCCCGAACATGCATATTTGCCTACGCAAAGCCATGCAATTTAAAGCATTATGGTAAAGCAAATATGGATGAAGGAAATAATTTAAAAAAGAAAATATAAAAACCGGTGTATTTTGAATAATCAGCAAGAAGTTCCATACAAAGCCTACCAAGACTGAGGAGCTAAACGATCAGTTGATATCAGTTCCTGAGCCAGGTAACTTAACTTCATATCCTCCTTCAGGTGCTGCACCAGAGATAACTTAGTCTCTTGATCAAGCATTAGGTATAGCAGTTAGGCATTAAACAGAAGAAGCACGAAGCTAAAGAAAGACAATAAAATGAAATAGCTCTAGAAGGCTATGCAACGCTTTAATTTTCATGGTCCTTTTGTAGCTCCTGGATGAGGGCCATAAAACAAGGAATTGTTTTTATAAATAGCCCATAACATCAGCCTTAGACTAAAATCTTTGCAGGATAATTTTACTGCAGGCTGATATTAACTATAATACTTTTCTCCAAATGGTGCATCAGACTAGTATGCGAAATTAACTCCCTCTCTGGATTCATCCTCAGCTCCCTAGTATCATGATATTGCTATCATTGATAATGGCACATTTTTTTCTACCAAGAGGCTCTATTAATTGAACCAACCACTAATCAAAGTATCAAAGGCAAGAGAGGAAATCAAATCACATCTTATTCATATCTATCCTCTTACTTGTGGATTGGGATAATTAGTATAAATAGGGGTTAGTATATTACGTTTTGCAAACACCACCCATTATTCAGATTCTGTTCTAGCTTTCCATACTTCTCCTAAATCCCTCCAGGTTCATCAATTCAAAGGACTTCTATTATTACTATTACTATAATTATTATACATGATATATCACAAAAACTAATGAAATGTAATATAAACTCACATAAAGAACTGTTGAATAGACATCCATTCCTTCCAAGCTATAAGGCATGATCTGACGAGCAAGGCCAAAGGCCTGATCAGCTTCTAAGTAATCAACCAATTCAAAGTACACTTTTCCAACCTGCTTAAAACATCCAAGCATCATATTACAAATAGTTAGTAACATGCACCAGTAAGAATATCAAGATCAAAAACCATCAAGAATCAAGCAGATTTGGGCTAATGTTTCTGAAATGTGTTTGGTTTGCAGGATTCACAACTTTCAAAGCACCCCAATAGAAATCATGCATCTTGTTGAATTGTCTCACTGATGTTTGATCATTTTCAACATAAAAAGAAGCACACTCGAGGAATTTGGGCTTTGTATTTATCAAAAATCCAATCTCATTATTTATCCGTTCTCCTGTTCTCTTTTTCTTTTCTTCCTACTAGACTCCAATTTCAACATTATTTTTAGAATCTTGAAAATATCAAATAGTTAAGTGCCATGAAGAACTACGCCAGTAAAGAAATTGATCGGAACAAAAAATTAAAAGATGATACAGAGCACAATCAGAAGGAAAACGAAAATAACTATGAAGACAGTATAATTTCAGCCAAAATTATACCCTATTTGAAACATAATTTGAGGTATATTCTACACACCAGTTGGAAACCAGAAGTAACTACATCAAGGAAAAACCTTTCTTTTCTAGGTATAGCCAACAAAACATGTGAATATAGCATCGTAAATCTGAATGCAGTATAATGCTAAATCAATACACTACCTATGGAAGACCAGAACTTGCTAACTGAGTAACCAAAATTACCTGGGAAAGAACCCACCCAGTATTGTAATGCTTAAGTGGAAGTTTCATGTAGGTATCCAGTGCATCCTGTTTCACAAAAAAAAAAAAAACAAAAAGATCAGAAAACTATTTCTTTTATCATTATTACTTTCTTCGTAAATCCAATAAAAAAATTAATGAATAAATAAATACAAATTTACATATCTTTTAACCAAAGATGACTATTAGTTAATACCTGACAACTATATGAGTAGGCAAGTCTACAGCCTTCACCAAAAATTCTTAAAAGGGTCAGTATTTCTGAAGCGCCAGAAATGACTTTTGAACCACTCACTGTTTGTCCACCAATGGGAAAATTTGCTGCTTCTTGTTCATAAGATTTAGCATCCATGGTAGGAGTAGAACTAGATGTTGACGATGTGACATTTAAACGAGAATCATCAAGAACATCGTTTCGAGTTCCTGAAGATAAAAGAAAGGATATGTATTAGCAGTTCAAAAATATTTTATATAAGAAAATTGGAATTAGTATTATGTAAGAACTTGGGAGTCATACATTAAGAGAGTAAGTATAATCAGTACAAGATCAGTAATTGTAGAATAAATAGTATTATGTTACCATTTCATAATAGATATAACATATCATACCTGAATGTTAGGATCAATATCAATCATTTAACTATCTATACTCTACTTATTCAAAGTTGGTATTTATTAATTATTGTGCAGTATACTGATATGCCTAATGTTAGGCGTAGCCAGTGTCCCACTATTGCCCTTTTGGGCTAGCCACTCTGAACTCCTACCAGCGATTGCTAGCTATGCTTATAAAACCTTGAAAAGGCAATGGCATAGAAGAAAATTGCATAAGCAAACACAGATTCATTAGCCGGGTTGCATTTCTTCATGATAAAATAACTACCACAGCTTCAAAACAATCATCTTTACACGGGAAAACATAAACAAAAAACACAATACAATAGAAGAAGTCATATGATATAATAAAGACTCGTCCTCACCTTCGTCAGCATTTTCATTGGCCCATGACTGCCCTTTACGAACTGCCATGGAACGAAATGCCATACTGCTAAGCTTTGACCCTCCAAGATACTTAGAAGAATTACCAGTTCCATTTCCAGATACAACTGCTGCATTAGCATTTAAACTTGCATCACTGGACAGTCTTGAGCTACGTCTAGGACCAGAATCAGAAAACAATCTTCCCGAAATCTGAAACAATTAAAAACAAAAGAACAAAAAATAAAGTACTAAGAATAGAACAAACTGTAAAAAAAAAAAAAAGGAATAAAATGCAAACTATAAAACTACAGCAAACAACTGAGAGTATGTTTTCTAGCAAACATTTTCGTTAACATCAACAAAATTATTATTCCATTAACTCACATCATGTCAAAAATATTTATAAGTCTATCATGTATTACATAAAAACTAAAATGTATAATGTATACAATAGAAATCAGAGATATTGAGAAGCTGCAGAAAATTTAAGCAACCAAATAACACGCATGCTTGGTTTTTATTATGACAAACTGGGGCAGGGAGAGTTTTGGGTAAGATCTCTTAACGTGTTCTTATTCAAGTGTCCACAACCTTACGTAATTTTCCTTCATCCACAAACTTTCTCCGAGGGGCTTGAATGGTAGAGTTCACTGATGACTTAGGAGAACTGTCAGTATTCACTGTACTCATGTTTTGGCCATTGGGCTGCAGATTCCTACACAAAGGGGGTGGAGCAACACCTGACAACTACATAAGAGGTGAACAAAAATATCAAATTTTCTAAAAAGAAATTGAGCATGTAACATATTCAATAAACAAATCAAGATCCATTCATATTTCGTGAATAACAGGGCACTTTTTCAACCAACGTTTCTGATTCTGACTTACTAACTAACCATTTTCAAAATTCAAAATTACAGAAATTATGGCTTAATAAATTGTGTATTTTATCAAAAATATTGACTATAAATTAATATGTACACATGATATGAAATTAGATGCACTTTACCTGTGTTGCCATTGGAGATGGGGTGTTATAAAATGATATGTTGGACAGACCACTATTAATTGGTTGGGAAGTTCCTCCTAAAATAGATGCCCCATGATGATTTCCAGGAACATCCTTCAGGCCTGGCATAAGTTTCAGTTGCCTGGGACTTGTATCTTCTGAGACAGAGTGTCTAGTGTCAACTAAATTACAATCCTCGGCTGATGACTGCAACTTAGGGGTGGTCGAGCAATGTAGGTATTGCTTTTGTACACAAAGAGCAGCTGCTTCACCAAAAACTGCAGTTGCATCTTCAGCAGCACCTGAATATTCAGAAAACGGCATAGTGATAACTAATTAGGACAATAATATGGAAATCTTTCAGAAAGTAATCACGTATTAGAAACATCAATATATTAGAAGATGCATAAGTTGACAGATATCATGAGTGAAAACAAAGAGCATCAAGGTGGAACTAAACAAAGAACATAAATAAATTTCAAAATGGTTATGTTGGAAAATCTCAAGAGTCAAAAGCAAAGTGAATATAATTAATTCTAGAGCATTAAGATTCCAAGGCCAGTTTTCTAGGTTTTCAGTTCATCACATAAACAGACAGCTTAAATGATAAGTGATTGTGTTATTCTGATATCATAAATTTGTTTATTTAAAGGAGGGTGGCAAGTTTTTGCAGTGAGCAAGTTGAATGTATCATACAGACCTAATATGCACAACTCCTCGTACGCAGCCCACATTAGAGGATCCATTGATAGTGCCTGCTTAAAATGATGAATGGCACTTTTCCTTCTGTCAGTGTATCTGAAAAAGAGTATCAAAGAAAATTTAGATGGGTGAATTTATCAAATGCGGTATGCATGCATGACATACACATACATGACCAACACACAACTATATAGAATTGACTCCAGTTACAGCATCCAAAGTCTTTATAATAAATACTGTAGCTTTTGCATATGCCACAGAGAAGGAAGATGCGAATATAAATTTCAATTATGTCTGATTTAATGTTAAAGATCTATGATTATAATCTGCTTTAGCCACAACCAGACTATTCCCTTTTAAATAGTATAAAAAGAAACTTTCAGATAAACTAATAAAAACTATATGGTAAGTAAGATTGGTTAGCAACCTGTAAATCAACCCTAACAGATAATGACCAGCTGCCCCGTTTGGAACCTACAAAAAATGCAACATAACATAAGAGTCATTCTACTTCTCCTAGCAAATATATTATTTGACAAATTATAATAATAAACAACTTCAAGCCAAACAGCACACTATAACTAACTCATACAAGAATAAATAATTAAAAAATAGTAACTTTGATAACAAAAGCATGAAAGCTAAAAACATAATCAGTGATTTGAGACAAGAAATGCTAAGACCTCCAAGAGACCATTAAAAAAGTTCAGAAAATCATTCTCGATTTAAAATATATTCTGAATTATGTTTTGTACCTCTACACTGGGCTCGCTAGCAGGACATAATGCTGTTTCAGCTTCACTAAGAAGATCCATTTGAAAGCATGATATTGCAAACAAGTACCGGGATTGAGCCATTTGCGCCCCTTCAAGAATTAAAAAGAAAATGAATAACAATAGATACATAATGAGAAGCACAAATATGAGGTGATAAAAAACGAGGTAAGAAAACATTAGCTATTAAAAAACCAGGAGAAAGACAAGGAATGATCACAATTAAACCTAAAAGGATTAGAAATGAGATTCCAAAAATGGTTGGTGCATATATATTGAAAGAAACATACCCTTTAAGATGTGATATGCAGAATAAGCTTGATTGTTCTGCAAGTAACATCCAGCCAACAACTGGAGATTTGTCTGTACAGTATCCAAAAAAGATAGTTATCAAACAAAATTATGAAGAGTAACGATATCCTTCAGAAAAAAACTTTGAATACACACACACACATATATCTAAAGAAAGGACCACTAGTAAACAAGAACAAACAATTAACAAAGTTAAAAGGATAAAAAAAACCTTCAGTGGAGCATTTCGTATGTATCTTGGGCACAAAAAATAAGAGCACACATCAATTCAAAGTGAACAAAGTCTAAACATCACACTGACATATAACAAGAACTGAGTAAAAACTTTATAATGACCTTTTTCTATTTAATTGATTTCTGCTTCAGACTTATTGTAAGGTAAGCAATTCAAGAAGTTAGTAGGGGTTGCAAAAAATATCTCCTCACCCTTAACCCTTTCCTAAAACAGCTACACGTAGTAAACAGTACTCACACGAAAAGAAACCCTTTCACTGTTACCAAATCAGCACACACGCAACTTCAATCCTTGGAAGAGGGAAAAACCGTAACGTATAAATCCACCACTCTAACAAAAAAACATCAAGTATAACCAAGGGACAAATAAACCAGGAGCTTAGAATTACCATCGCGAACCCAATTTAATCGTACTAGTGCACCGTGAGCAGGTAGAGAGAAACTGTGCAGTTCACGTAGATGGTGAAGCTAAAAGAGGAAGTTGAATCCAAATCCAAATTCCTCCAAAACGAACTAAAAATTCAACTACCACTACATAAACTACGAAATGGACTTGAATCAAATAAATAGCTAGGTGTGAAGCCAAGAGTCACCGATCTCGAAGCTTACAACGGAGAAGTTTTCGGAGCTTATAACGGAGGGAGATAATCTTCCATTTCCATTTTCTAGAATTTTGTGTAGAAAATTGAAGGAAATTGAAGAGGGCAAAAGGTACCTCGGTGGGGAACTCGGCGCAGAGACGGTGGCAGAGGAAGATGGCGTTGGCATGCATGAAATGCCGAAGGCTCTTCTGCACGCAATCAACTAGAATCGCTTCCATGGCAGCTTCGGAAACCGATTCAGAGAGAAAATGGAAGAAAATAAAGGGAAAAAGAGAGGGTTTTGGTTTCCGTTCAAAATGAAATGAAAATACGAAATTGGTAAGGCACGTGTTTTGTCTCCGATTTCAAAATAGGTCACGTGATGTTGTTGGTCCCTCTCATATCGTGAATCTCAAATGTTCCGTTGTGACAGAAAAACCAAAAGAAAAATGATATAGGAAAAAAATTAAAATTAAATAGAAAAAAAATATAATTAGCTAGAATTTCCACCAAACTGTTAATAGGTGGCTGTGACGTTAATAAGAACAATGGACGCTCCCTTTGTCTGTAATTAATTAATCATAGTGGTTTACTTTAAAGTTGCTTTAAAAATAAATTTGGTTACATTAAAAAAATTAAAACAAATATAAAGAATATTATGATGATTGGAACATTTTGATAAGATGGAAAGATTCTTTGTGATGAGCATGAACAAGGGTTTCGAAGGAGATATGTACTTGTTGCCATTTTCATTTTTATTTTAAAAAAATTGAAAATAAAAATATTGATCAATTAGGTTTCGAATTAAATGTTACTCATTCAAAAATTTCACTTGGGAATGGAAATTGGGTGATTTATCATATATTCAAATTACCAAGAATAAGATTTAAATATGTTTATAAATTAATTTTAATATGAAATTATAATCAAGATAATTGAATATGGGTAAGAAATTAAAGTGAATAAAATTTAATATTGATAATTGTAAATATTTTTTTTTTGATTCTCCACACTCAAGTTGTTTGATAAAACATCAAAAAGGATATTTTTCTTGTTTTTTACATTTGCTCATCTAAATTAGTTGTCATATACAAGAGTTATCATGTGTTGGATAAGTCCATTAGAAGAAAATGATATTTACTTATTATTTGTTATGTTGTGACCGGTGTAATTGTTGTTTCATTATAACATGAAACTGGTTTAATTGTGTTAAAATAATCAATTTTGCTATACCTAAAGTCTATTTTGAATCAAACAATGTATTTTCACACTAAGGACGAGTTAAATTGATTTATATTGATAGATTGAGACCTAACTCGATAAAATAAAAGTTATTCACTAACACAACATTTATAATTGGACAGTCGAGTACCAACAATTTTCGTCAAACACGAGTCTTTTAGTGTGTTAAATTTATGTCTTTTCTTATATTGTGAATGATGGATGAGTTTGGTACTAAATGTAATATGTTGATATTATGGATGAAGATGACGTAAAGATTTCTAAAGAATAAATATTATATTGATGCTGAGTTAGAATGTAATAATGTCGATTTTAGAAAATGATTATGTTGAATTTGTTAAAATCAACTCTTGTGGAAAAATATATCCAGTTAGGAGAGTAAAAAGAGATTTACTATTTGAAATTTGGTAAAAAATTGAGACTTACAAATACCAAACTTATCTCGTAGTACTTTTTGATATGGGAATTACCTCACACACATACAAATGTTTACGTTTTATTTGAATCATAAGAATTATGTTGTGATAATTGAGTAGAGAATGTTGTAATAAACATTTGATTTTTATTATATACTATGACAGTAACATATAATAATTGGTGATTTTGAATGAAGGAAAATAATTTGATTTCTTATATATAGTTTTTAATTGATAAAGATTGTTATAAATTGATTAGCCTACTTTTTTTTTGTTTAGCACTCGTAATCTATAATCGTATTCATATTAAGGACAAATCAGATGTTCTTACACGTAATTTTGAGGAGCATTATAGTAAGATTGGGAAGCTAATTTGTATTATAATATAAAAATGTATAATATTGTAAAAATGTAAAATAAAATATGTTTCGGAGTGCTAGGATAACTTGGTTATAGTAAGGGAGGAAGCTTATGAAAAGACATTCATGTACAAAATAATAAAATTGTCTGTCTATGTTTATTTAATGATGTATTAAGCTCTATATTCACGGTTGGACATGATTAACCTAACTTTATAAACTATAGATTATTTATACTATAAAAACTGAACTATTTTTATTAAAAAATGAATTGTACTATTTTTAGTTCAATTTGAAAAGCCTGAAGTTTTCTATTAATAGTTTAGTTAACAGTTTTAAAACTGTAAGAAAATATAACTTGATTAAAACAAACTGTGACTCATCCAAATGAAAACATACTATTTATTTTTTTATCAAATAACTTATTGAAAATTGATTTTGAATAAATAAATATCCTAAATTAAATTTCTAAAAAAACAATTTTAAGCGTTAGTTCTAAAGAAATACTCTAAGAATTTAAATAAACTTGTTTCGAAATAGTTTTAAGACAAAAAAAATACACATTTAATACTATTTATAAAGGAAAAAGTCTCTTTAACAATTTTTTTTTACAATTTTTTGACAACACATACGTGGCATTGGTCCGTTTCAAATACTTTTTTAGAATAAATTCAAACAGACCAATAGAATTGTGACACATGTCCTGTTGTCCAAAAATTATTAAAAAAGAGTTGTTAAAATATCATTGTCCATTTACAAATTGGTATGAATTATTTTTTTCTCATAAAACATGTAACTTAGTTTTTTATATTAATTTATAGGGTTAAATATGTTTTTAGTCCCTATACTTTGGAGCAAATATGGTTTTAGTCCCTCTTTCAAACTAAGGTACAGTTTAGTCCTTTAATTTTATAAAACTCTGTTTTAGTCCTTTTTATCAAATTTTTTTAACTTTATTTGTTGTTTCAAACATGTTTCATTATATCATTTGGATTGTTTACATTGTTTGACACATTTTTGGTTCAATATTAACTGAGAAACGCGTTTGAAACAACAAATAAAGTTAAAAAAATTTGGTAAAAATGACCAAAACCAGAGTTTTCTAAAGTTGAAGGATTAAATTGTACCTTAGTTTGATAGAGGGACTAAAACCAAAATCGCCCCAAAGTATAGGGACTAAAAACGTATTTAACCCTAATTTATATTTGTATATCTTACTTTTTATAATTATATATCATCATTTATTATTATTTTTATTTTTACTAAAAATTATTATACTATTGAAATTTATAAATGGGTAGATTTTGAAAAAGGTTTTTCTTATCAATTTTTTTAATGTAATATATGCAATTAAATTTTATTTAAGTTAAGAATTTAAATAAACTTTTCAAATTTATTCTGAAATAGTTTTAAGATAAAAAAAAGACACATTTAATAATATTTACAAACTGGTGTGAATGATTTTTTTTTTCTCACATGTAACTTAGTTATTTCTATTAATTTATATTTGTATATTCTACTTTTTCATAATTATATATCGTACTCATTTATTGTTATTTTTATTTTTACTGAAAATAAAAATAAGCTGAACATCTTCCAATAGAATTGTGACATCCCCAAATTATAGTAATGCTAATCATATAATAGAGATGTCATCATCCAAATAAAGAGAACAGTTAGAGTATAAAGTACGATTAATTAGAGGATTACAGTCATCCATAATGGCCTAGTTTAAAACTTTAATAATTGTAAAGTATTTCAAAATAATCTAATAAGTATTTCAAAATAACATAAGCTAAATAAATGAAATCTTAAAGAGAGCTAAGCAGCAGCATCAGCGTCCTCCAGTACTTGCTCCAAGAGGACCTCCTCAACCATATCTGCTCTCATCCAAAAAGATGATCATCGCAATAGAAAGCATACCCAAGCAACATACAACACAAAAGTAAGGGTGAGCTAGACATACAAGAAGTATAACATAGTGCAATCAAAGAGAATTATCATGCTTAACTACAAATATAAAGAACAAGCAAAGCAATTCAATCAAACCATGCATGCAGATACTCAACACGACTCATCCGGATATGTATAACTGTCTAACTCGTATTATTTATTTTATACACCTAATAATTCTTCAAATTAAATATAAAGATCATTTGTATCATCCCTTAAAATTATGATTTATATAATATATACATAATAATAAAATTTTATTTTATATAATCCAATATATGTCAAACTTACAGATTATTATATTGATACATCATACTGTGATATTACGTAAAACTAAATTAGCTTATTAATGTTTCTATACCACTGTAAACCTATTACATACTAATTCATATGAAATTACATTATTATATAATAATATAAAAGGATCACAGCAAATTAACTCTGAACTTTTTGTTTGTCCAGGAAAAATTCACGTGCACATTAGTCACACACACCTATGCTTTCAATTATACACATATATATCATTATATATATATATATATATATATATATATATATATATATATATATAAAAGGATAAGGGACCAATCTTTATCCTCTGCACCTAGTTCAAAACATTTCTTTTAAAGTTTCACTCACACTCCACCGCGGGACCCATCCAAAAATACTAATTCACTTTTTTTTAACTTTCCAACACTTTCCAATAGAAAATAACCCACCGTCCAGCACTCCCTTCTTCTCTTATGTTTCTCAATAACGAAACCCCTCCTTGCAGTAGCTTATTTTACCGCATTCACAGAACCAAAAAAAAAAGAAAAAAAAAAAAAAGAATACGTTGCCCATACAGAAACATACAACACAATATCACTCCAAAACCCAATTTCAGTCATTACGCAGTAAAATGTCAAAGATTCTAACACACGCACAATTCATACAAATCATAGAAAGAGTATATAGTTCCCCTTACCTAGAAAACTTCACAGTTTACTTGACAGGGACGCCCTAAACAGTGCTCCTCACAGCCAATTTTAAAGACACCCTATAAATCGCCCAATGACGATAGAATTAACTTTTTAGGCTAAAAATTAACACAAATTTGAAGTAGAACGCTTCTAGTGACATGCATTTAGTAAAATAGCAATGCCCTAGTTCTAGAAACGTTGGAGAAAAGGGAAAAGATGACTTACCGGTAGAAACAAGAAATTGTTCAGTCCGTTACGGAGCTTTCGACGCGGTGAACATTTGAGCACCACCTATTCAAAGATTGAAAGGTTAAATTTGCTGGGAATTTAGAGAGAAGGCAGAGAAAATGTTTTAGGGCAAAAANGGTTTTCTGTTTTCTAGAGAGAGAAAGGGAAATTTGGCAGAATGGGAAACTGACTTTTGGAGAAAGACCCCTGCAAAGGTCATGTGCCCATAGTCTGATGGGCCTGGCTGCCTCCAACTAGAGCCCAATAAACCCTTTCACCTTAATTAAATTTTGGGTGTTTCATCCTACACCTCCAAAGGTTTCATCCTGCACCTCCAACTTTTTTAAAAATTTACTTTTAACTTTAGTAAATATCTTTTTTACTTTTCACTTTCTATTTAAAGTAAGGTGTTTCATCCTGCATCTCCAACACCTAATCTTGCATTTCTAACTTTTTCAAAACTTTATTTTTTAACTTTAATAAATATATTTTTTACTTTT